>NW_027114806.1:1355413-1389051 GCF_000696795.3 Halyomorpha halys
AATAAAAGGATTAGCGACCAAAGGTTTGGCACCGACACCGTCAATCGCAGTCGAAATCCATTAGAACAGTTTTATTTGATCAAACAAACATATAAAAACATATACCGAAGTACCAACATATTCTATTCTGAGAGTGAAGGATGCTTTCTGTAACTAAACATTAACCATTTATCACATCTTGACTTAAACAGCTCATCTGCACATTTTTTGTAGCCAACCTTCATAATATAGCTATACTCACGAGCAACTTTCATCATCAAATAAAGAAAGATTCTGAGAGTCAGGGGGTTGGTCCATCTTTAAACATTTAAGAAGAATGATTAAGAAAAAAAACTCAAGTGTTTTGTCCTCAATGTTCATAGACG
Source organism: Halyomorpha halys (assembly GCF_000696795.3). Lineage (NCBI taxonomy): Eukaryota > Metazoa > Arthropoda > Insecta > Hemiptera > Pentatomidae > Halyomorpha > Halyomorpha halys. Next base: position 1,355,779 of record NW_027114806.1, read on the forward strand.
GACTGGCAAGGAAAGGTAGACCGGCTTATTATGGTGTTGCAGCACAAAGATTACGACATGAAACAGATGTGGGTCAGCTACATTCCTCATCCCCGACATAAAACATTCTCAAAAGGAATGAATGGGCGTCCTCCCGGCCATCACGATTGGTCATTAGTTGAGGCGAAATGGTTGTTTTGGCTTCGTTGTAGTCTCCTTCTCTTGGCAACAACCGCCCATTTATCAAAATGTAATAACCGTTTATGCTGAAATACCTGGAGGTGTTGAAGAAAATTAACCAATTTTTCATTTGAAGAAACTGGGTAAGATGTTAAACTTTGAATGAACCCATCTGTAGACTCTCGATGACAGCGAATTATCCTTCATCTTATAGGATAGGTACTATGGCGAACATGATGCAGAATCTTTTCAAAAACTCAGTGTGTGAAGTTGTTACGAAATTTAAGTATAAAGTAAACGAACCAAAAACAATATTCCCCAAAGGAAAATAAATGTAATGTAAAATATACTTATAAATAGTAGTAAAATCCAATGTACTACAAAGTAATTAGGATCTACGGAGTAAATAGAAAAAAACGAAATTGATGAGGAAATAAAGGCTAGGTTGAAGGCGGGAAATGTTTGTTATTTTTCAATTTCGAAACTGGTTAGCTGGCGCCTTCTATCGAAAAATTTAATAATTAGAATTTACAAAACTATTATCCTTCCCACTTTTCTTTATGGATGTGAGACGTGGCCTCTTACCCTAAGGGATGAACAGAGTCTTAAGGTTTTCAAAAATAAAGTATTACCAAAATATTCGGACCAAAAAAGGATGAATTAACGGGAGAATTTAGAAGATTACACAACGCTGAATTAAGGGACCTACACCCGGTAAATATAATTAAGTTATAGCATTGCGGCATGTGAAGGGCTTAATAACGAGCAGATACCTAAAATCTTAATAAACACTGAACCAACGGGTAAACGTCCCAGGGGTGATTATATAAAAATAAAAAAATTATTTTTGTCAGATGTGCCAAAAATCTAGCAAAGCGGATGGCTATGTGTATTATAGGTGTAATCAATTCTTTAAAATGTACAGCGAAATTATTATTTTAAGGATAAACACGACAGAAATAATGATAATTATATGGGAGAATGATATTAACAAACTTCGATGATGTGGCAGCAATTCGATAATAAAAAATAAGTATTTAAGAAACAATCATAAGGGTTTTTTATTTTATTCAATTAGCAATCTCACCAATAGAAAACTATAGTATGTAATTTTTGATGAGTAATTATGGTTAATAAAGTATTTTAAATAATAAATAAAATAAATTCATTCCCATTTACTGATAATAAATTGATGAATCATGAAAAATTGTCAATTGCATTATTCAACCCTTTGTTTTGTATTATTATTATAGTAAGAGATTAACACTTCATTTAGATACTGCTAAAATTGAAGTGACATAAGATGCCACAATTAAGATTGATTAAAAAATTCCATAACTGATGAACGCGTATTAGATATTTCATGTATTTGCAATAGAATTTTTTTTATTCTGTAAATATTCTAGTTTTAAAACTTCTATTTTTTACTTTAAAAAAGAAATATATATATAAATAAATATATATAAATAATCCGTTTGCAGTCCGTTCGTTTTTTATGTAATACTATTGTTTTTTTTATATATATTTTTTTATTTATTATATATATTTTTTTATGGCTAAACGGAATATTTGAATGTATGAAGAGTGCTAAAAAAAAACTTAGATAATCATCAATTTAATTTAATGACTGCTTTGTTCCCTTATATCAATTCAGACAGTAATAGTAGAACGTGAAATGAAAGAAAAAATAACTCAATTATTTTAGGACTCAAAACTAGTCACACAAATCCCTCAAGATGAATTAAAATAATAATCAGCTAAATAACATTAAGAAATGCTTGCTAAAATTAATATCTACAAAAATAGACTATAACTGAAAAGAAAAACACCTGGAAGAAGTATATAATCACTATGCGATTGGGCACTATTTTCAAATAATGAAAGGAGAATTTAACAAGAAGATAGATCTGTTGAAACATTTTTTTTTTGTCATTAAATCTAAATATCCAATAAGGAATCGACAAAACCTTTTAAGAAATTGTGTTCAATTAAGTTGTTTTCTTTTCACTATATAATTAAACGCATGTATCTTAAAGATATTGATAGAAACTTGAGTTTTTATTAAGAATCAAGGAATTTACTGATAATATTTATTTATAAAAAAAAAAAAAAAAAAAAAAAGATATATTGATTATAATTCGAAGAAATAGTGGGAATCTGATTGGTCGCACTCCCTTATTATTTAAACATTTGCTGGTTGTTAATCGTATACTATTTCTATACTAAGATAAACAAAGTTCAAATAATTTTTTTGTAATACTTTTTTTTTGGTCTTTCAAATAAAAAATTTGTTAACTGATTAATGGACGATGATTATGTATGGCTATTAAGCAGGACTCATTTAGTAATTATAATCTATAATTTACATCATAACATCACACCAATTGTAGAATAAACATTTCAAATAATGATTATACTAATAAATACACTTAGCTGAGAATTTAACAATTATTCTATCAGGCTATATTGGAGTATCATAAATATAAAATTAAACTAATAATATTATAATCATAAACATCAATGTTTTTCTTTTTTAGTATGGAAATGCATTGGAAATCTTAATGCATTTTTTAATGAAATATTAAGAGGTTTTCAAAACATGGGGTAATAATTTATAAATGAGATACAAACCGTAACTATTTAATTTTATATTTTGATTTTTAACTAAGCGATAAAAAAAAAATTGGTTTCTTCCTGTTTAAAAATTATAAGGCAAACCATCAAATATTCCCATTGTCCAGCTCTGAGTTTACAACACATGAAAATTCTTTCTTACCCCATACTCCCAGTTACCAACATAAATTGCTTAGTTAGCTAATAAAAACCTCACAATCCAAACGCAATCACCGTAAGTGATATCTGCTTCGTGGAAGAAGTATAATGGCAGGGAGTAACCTGGTCGAAAAAGTGAAGCCAAAAAGGCGGGCCTTCAGAGCCTTCCAGGAACGTGGCAATCGCTGGCTATTTCTGTTTACATTTTAATTCCTAGCATTCTATTTAACCTTCATTTCGTGAGCGTGGCCTTTTTAGCTTAACTTTTATTTATTTGTATGAGAAAATAAATAATTTGAAACCTCTTAATAACTGCTCTTGTGAATAAGAAGTTGCCACTGGGCACCACGGTATTTACTTTTGTCATATAGTATTATATTTTATAAAAAAAATTAAGGTAAAAATATTAAACATACATTCAAAATGTATGCTGTATTAATCTTAATATAGAAATGCGAAACTTGTTCACGATCATCAAAAACCAAGTCTTAAGAAATTAGGAAAGATAAGACAAATGAAATAATTCGAATGCTACCTGTATAAAATAATAATAGTAACAGTATATTGTAGTAAGTAAATATTGAAATAACTGCATCGAGGTGATATCAATATTGGTATAAAGTTATTTGGTAGGATAAATGAGAGAATCAGATTGCTATTAAACTATTAGATTTATAAATTTATGATTTGTTTCATTAAAACTAAATATTAAATATATCTTATTATTATATAATGGATTACATATTTACTAAATAATTACCTATATTTATCAATTTGCCCATAATTTACGTATATGTAAGTAATTTACTCATGTTTACATTCTAATTAATTACCCATCTAATTATTAAATATGGAATTATTTATCCTCTACTCTGAATCGTGACCTAGTAACATTATATTGTTATAATAATCAGAATCTATTACCAAATTTTTAACATATAAAATGAACTGTTTTTAAAACCAAAATTGGATTATATTGTGCTGCAGAAGGAAACACAGTATAACACATGAAACGACCAGGTATTTACCTTCAAGCAATTATCATTTTGTAATTCCTAAAATAAAATAGATTTTGTTATTATAACTTGTATTTTTTTTTATAAAATATAAAACTATATGAAGTATAATATTCACATTTAAGAAATCGACTATAAGATAGCATTTTTACTATCGTTAATTTATTTTTCTTATATATATTTTTTTATGTTTCCAGAATACATTCTGTTAATATGATTTTTGTATTTTTTCCATTCAGATATGATGATTAAAATGGGCAGGATTTTTTTATAATATAAAATATAATTTTAAATTTTGATTTTAAACAAGTATAATCGGTGGGAACCATTAAAATCCATAGGTAAACTACAATTTCTTCTAAGTAGAGTCTTTTAAAATAGGAGGTAGAAAATGTTTGGTTGTTAGCCGGAGGGAAACTTCTTCCGCCCAACAAATCCCAGTACCACATTCCCTTCCGCCATGTTAAGCCATCATCAGAAAGATCAAGCAGAATACGTGACCGCAACTATTTTATGGACATAACCGCCGTTTGTTTCAATGATGACAATGAGCGGTTCGATAGAAAGTAAGAGTGGAATCGCGAGTGGTTGAATTCCGGAGGAGCGCAGCGAAAGTGTTCTGCCAACGACCCAGGCCGTTGCTCTTTCAGCACACCGGCACACATGACGAAACGTCCCGGGCGGGAACCCAAGAATTATCCACTTGAAACATTTATTTTTTCACTTTCAATTTTAATCAACAGTTAGCACGAAGTTGTTTTCATCAACGGCTGTAAAAATAAACCTGTTTTTTGAGACCGAGAATGAGGCGTTGAGAAATATATTTCCACATATATCAGAGGTCTAGTTCTTTAGAATTGAATCGACTTCTAGAATAAGGCATAGCTAGAAAATCAGGTAAGTTTATAAGTGATCGGATATATGTGTGTTAATATATATAAACACACGAAGGGTCAGGGCTGCAGTATTATGTAAGAAAGTACTGTTTCTAGACCAAATGTTATGGAAGGAGATGATTTGGTCAGAATCACGCCCGACCGTTATATTTTTACTCAATTGAGGATACCCTTTATGAGGCTGGGGGTAGATTCCGGATAGCTCCCTAACCCACAGGGCAGACTCAAGACCAACAAGTAATAGATAAATAGATTATCAGCCATAGCCGGATCCTTGGAGTTAGCAGTCCATTGCCTTACCAATGAGCTACCCACTCTTATATTTGTGAAGTTAGTCATTCTTCTCCGTTAAAAAAGATTGGCACAATTGCTCCACTAAAATATTTTGCTTAGAGAGTAGATTGAGAGAGAGAGAGAGAGAGAGAGAGAGAGAGAGAGAGAGAGAGAGAGAGAGAGAGAGAGACTCTTTATAGAAAAGTTGTATTATCTAATGGATTGCAACTTTAGCACCATTACTAACACCACCATTTACACTATACTTATATATGTATATATAAAGTATGGTAGTATGTATATCACTGTATATAGTCGTATTGTAATAAATTTTAATTTCTTAAATAAAATAAATGATTTATTTATTCTTAGTAATACCTGATGTTACTTTTCTTATAAAAATTTTAACTTTTTTTTAACGTTTACTATACCCTTTTTTTCGAAATTATTTTTTTCTGTTATTTTCAATCTTCTATCTTACTCTAACACTACTTTTTTTTTTCTACATTGAAATTTATATTACAAAGCTAATGCGACATAAAAAAATGTTAATTGTTTGTCTATAAAATATACAGATATGTGAAAATTCAAAATAAAGCAAACATGGAGAATGATGTAAATCTTCTTTGCTGGAATATAGATCGATCACAGTTTTAATAAATTTTTAGGAGAAATGTGAGGGAGTAAAAATTAGACTTCAATAACCGACTTCATTATTCCTAAAAAAAAATAATAAAAGAATCAAACGTCCTTAAATTAGGTTATACGTAGAAAAATACAATTTTAATATCATAATAACATTGGTGAAGTAATTAATCATTTTTTTCTTCTTAAACTTACCTAATAGGTTGGTCTTCTCAATTCTTTAAGCTATCATTAACGTCATTTCTTCTATATAACGATTTTTATTTTATTAATATGAGCTTTATTTATTTCCAGTTAGAGAAAGTAGAAACGAAAATATGTAGATATGATTTAAAACCTCAGATGTACTTCGAGTTCAAAATTTCCTTTATCGAATCCGAATAGAAGACAGCATTTTTCTGGAGAAAATTGCAGAAATAAATCTCGACCTATATTCGGGCAAATAAATATTTATTTTATTAAATATATATTCGATGTAATCTAAACTAAACGTTTCTTCCTAGTCGGTCGTTGACTGAATCGGAATAATTACAGCTATTTTAATTTTAGTTAAATCTACAAAATTCGTTTCACAAAAATAAAACTTATGGCAATAATGCATGCATTTCATTTAAATAAAGAAATGTAATTACAAACATTTAATTTTAAACGAGGATAATAAAATATATAAATTTCCTAACTTAAATAAACATAATAACGAATTATGCAGATGATCAGGTTTGTGGTCAGAAGAGAAATAAAAATAGTTAACACCTAATTATTTTCCGAAGTTTCGCGCAACTTTGTATAGCTTCATTAGAGCTGTTCAAGTTGAGTCGCTAAGTCGCAAAAGTCACTTAGCCAGCTTTGGAAAATAAATAGTTGTTAACTATGTTTATTCTCTTTTTATTGCAACCTTGACCATCCTCTTCATAATTTGAAATTACACAGTCAATCATTTATATATTTAAAATCATAATAAGGTGTTACTTAAAAATAATTTAAAGGTGTCAAATATTACTTAATGTATAAAAATAAAAAAGGTTTTTCAGATTTAAAGTTCTATATTGTAAATGGATAAAATTAAATTGCATTAAATAACGGCGTTAAATATACCCAAACAAAACACCATTTCCTGTGATAACAAAAAAATAATTAAACTTAAACCGAAAAGTTATTATTTTTTTCCTTGATTATGTACTAATTAAATTTGGCACATCACATTATTCATTTATATATACCTATAAATAGTTCAGGATACTGCTATAAATCTAATGGTTGATAGTACCTAAAAACAGAAAGACTTCCCAAGTCCATAAATCTTCACCCTTAGGTTTATTTCGTATTCTGCTTGCTTGATACACATCTTAGCGAGAAATATAGTTTTTGAAAACAATTGTGATATGTTAAATCAATTCACAACTTAGCACTAGCTACATGTAGAACTCCTTTAGATTAGGCTAGTTCCAATAATAACTTTATATATTGAAAAAAAATCTAATACAACAACAAAAAAGAAAAACTTATCATGTTTTTCCAATAGTTAATTTATTAATAAAATTTTGCATATACCAATAAACATTACAACAATAGATTATCCTCAATAATGAGGATTACCGATTTTTCATTGACAACAAGAGAAAATTATAGTTATTTTAGTAATTTCTTTCATATTTCCTAATTAATCGTATCTTGGTATCATCATTAACCATATCTTCAATATATAATTATTAATTACATCTTAGTATTACAGTTGATATTAGTTAAAAATAAATACACTTCTCACTTACCTAAATCTTCACTCTTAGGTTTATTTGGCACTTTGTTTGACAAGTATATAATCCCAACATACAATAAAAAAATTTTGAAAATAACAAAAAATTAGGAAACCTTAATGGTTCTCTAATAATGTTAATAAAAGCTAGTATTAATTTTTATATTGTAAATTTATTAATCAAATTTGCCATACCTCTCACTTCTTTATGTATATCATTCTAAACCCTGTTAGAGAATGACAGATATTTTGTAATAAAGAATAATGGAATAAAAAGAATAAACGATATTTTATAAATTTTGTCCATCTTAAATGGTTCTTAGTGCATAAAATTTACATTTCAAAAATAAAAGAAGTTACTCTTGATGGAATAGGCAATATTTTATTTTTTTAATAATTAATGAATTAATCTAATTTCGTATATCACATTATATAGATTATTCTCAACCTTCTAGAGAGTGTTTATATTAGAAATTTCATTATGATATTTATAAGCACCGAAATCTTTACCAAAAGATTTCGTTCGCCAAATAAAACACGTTTTGAGGGCTATTAAGTTTTTAAAAATAGATAAAATATGCTAAATCAATTCAAAACGTAACTTATTAGATTAGCAAACGTTTCTGTCTGATGTCATTTAAAAAAAATAAATAAATAAAAAAACAGTTTAATAAGTTTCCACTCATTCATATAACTAAAAAATTCCACAAACGCAGCTAGTTTATGTGTGTAAGTAATATGTATACAGATATATGTAAATATTCTGTATACATTAAAATCGCATTGAGGATTTTATAATTATTTAAAAATAAAACTTTCTTACAAAATTAAAAAAGGTTCATGAATACGTTTAATCCAGGGAGCCTGGAATATTATTTTAAAATTCAATCATTTCAAAAAATAAAGACGGACGCATTACGCAATCACTATACACGTATGCCATTTATTTAGGAAGATAATACGTAAATCTGAGACAGCAATCCAAAAAAAAAAAAAACATTAAGCTGATATCATATTTTATCACTAGAACTATTCTGTCTCACATAGATAAAGTAAAACAGGCCCAATATAATCAAATCTCCGAACAAGAAATATTTTTCATATAATACTAGACTTAAAGCAGTGTACATAAATCTTGACTAAACAGTATACAAATTCACAACATGGATATTTTATGATATTTATGTTAGTTAAAAAAAAAATAATTGACTACAAACTTGCTCAACAGAAATAAGCATCTTAGAAAGAGTTAAAATTATTATTCGATTAAGTTGAGTATCAGAATCAGTGTGACAGAAGCACAATAATATATTATCATAAATCATTTCTATAGTAATTGTAATATTAATTACATCAAGTAATCAGTGGACCTTATAGAATATGCCTTGGGTGTCTGTCAAGGAAAGAATTCCGAAATAGTAAAAAAACAAAACAATTAATGCACAGTGTTTTTGAAGTATCGAGATAATATTCTTTTCCTGCCTATGACATTTAGGCTAACTATAAAAAAAAATATTTTAATGTTATTGCAAGTCAATTAATTAGTCCTTATAGATAAAAAGGATATGATCTGGGAGTCTGCCAAGAAAATATTTGAAAAAAATAAAAGCAAATGAATAGTTTTGGAATCAGTTTCTTTTCCTGTCTATGATAATTAGGTTAGCTATAAAAAAATAGTGTGACAGAACTGCAATAAAAAATGATCATGAATAATTATGTATATTAATTGCAATGTTATAGGAAGTCAATTAATTAGTGGGCCTTACAGATTATAAAGGATATGATCTGGGAGTCTGTCAACAAAGGAATCTCGAAAGAGTAAAAAAAATAATTAACGAATAGTTTTTAACTGATTTGAAATAATTTTCTTTCCAAACACCCAGGAAATAATTACTCTTCATTATGATTTCAATATTGGGAGTGCGGAGCTCATTGGTGAGGCAATCGACTACGAACTTCGAGGACCTGGGTTCGAATCCGGGTGGGCAGAACATTGTTTTCTGTTAAGCTGTAGCCAAAAATGGCTACCTTCTGTGGGTTCCTGGAGCCCTCCTGGGGTCCACCCAGCCTCATAAATTGGGTACCCTTAACGGGGTAAAAGTCTGGCGGTGGAGCATGATTCTGACCAAATCACCTCCTTACACAACCGTTTGTCTATCTAGTAACAGTCCTTTCTTACAAAGTACAGAACCCCTGAACCTTCATAGATTGTAGCGGTACAGATTTTAATTTTAATTTTTATGATGTAGTAAAAATGACAATAAAAATTAAAACACAATATGTTAGTTATAGCGGCATTAAATCGACCAATTAAAGACTCAAAAAAACGACAGAATTAACATTTAGACCCCAGAAACAAGCTAAATTCCGTTTCCATAAACCTAGTTATCATTAATAATAGTGAAGATTAGCTAGCTTTTTAGGAAATTAGTATTGGTTTTGGCTAAGCAGTTTATGGAAAATTTGTTGCCATTTCACCTCAAATGACAAAAAAATTAAAAATATAATAAGAACAACTTGAATTCCAAGTGTTTAACATTATACAACTTTGAATTGGTGAGCTGCATATTACTATTTCCATACGAAGGTATTGGATCAATTTAAAACTTAGCACTTAGAGAAATTAAATAAAGTAAAATACAGAACGGAAATCGTGCGAATAGTCTGTAACAAAAATGGAAAAAAATAATCGTTAAGAGGATGTATCAATATTCTATAATAGGTGTTGCACCGATCCATACTTTTGTCCAGCCTTGCCCAATATACAATGGCATATAGTTGCTCTAACATCATAAATGGCCAATAAACATATCGGTGATATAACCGTCGTCAAATTCATCCTATACTAATTTTGGAAAAAATTGGGCTAGGTAGAACAACCTCGTCTTTTTAATAAAACCGAAATTCATATAAATGCAAGAAAGTAGTAAACATACGTTTAAAATGTTTAAATAAATATTCAAAAATTGTTCTTAGTAGAACAGATGAAAACTGTGGGACAGATTTGGAATTGTAAAATACTATTATATCAATAAGATGTATTATTTTTTTTTTTAAGTAATACCTAGATAAGTACATTTAATTCGACTAAATTGTTACATTTTTGGGACTGTCGACTTAAGAAACTTAATAACTGTAACGTTGAATTTTTTTTCACTGCACCAACTTTAATTTCTTAAGGAATTTAATTAATTGCGTGCTGTATTAAATAAATTCGAAAGTGTGGCATTGATCATTGGCAGCAGAAAAAAAATTGCAAAACCTAAAATCTCTAACTCGCAAGTGGAACTACCAATTCTATTCTTGACCAAATAGTTAAATATGTGTGTCAAGGTCAACAATCAATTCTTACAGTAATGTTTTAACGTTTAGGATTTATTTTGTGTATTTAACAGAATAGAAAAATTTCTAAAAATGAATTTCATGCGATAGGTAGAACATGTATGTGAAACAGATTTAGAACTGGAGAGGAGATATTTTTTTATTTTCTTATATTTTAATTAGTAACTGATGCCTATGAACTTAAAATTTAAAAAAACAGTCTAAAATATTGTTAAAAGCAAAAAGATTTTTTTTTATTTTTTCGTATTTATTTACATATTTTTCCTTGTAAATTTCATGTATTACAATTTAAAACTAAAATATTGAAAGCGACTACAAACTCACATAATTCTGATAGGACAGTCACATATTTAATTTATCGATACCGTTACACCAGTGTGGCAGTAAATACATACAATATAGTTTTTCAATTAGTCATAATTGTAATAAAACTAACCTAATGTGAATTTGATTAACTTGAATATTATAAATATTGTACCATCAATAATTTGCTGGATAGTAGAGCATTAAGGACAAGAAAAAAATGTAGGTTTGATTTTAAATATTATTACTTAGATCAGATTTACTAAATATATTATAATATACAGTTTTAAAAAGCAATAAATAAATATTTAAAGAAAAAAGTATATTAATGGAATTTTAGTTTCGATGGGATTAGAACGATTTAAAAATATTTTCTTTTTATCTCTAAAACCTTTTTTAGTTCAACCTTTAAAATGATGACAATCATCAAATGTTCCAAAATATTATGGCATTGGTTGGCATGAGGGAGACAGCACCAATGGTGCATACTCATGACGTTCAAGTAAACTATATCAATAAATGTATTATAATATAGCAATAAAAATATATCACTTAATTTTTAAAACCAAAGATTTATTGATATATAATGATATATCAGATGCTATTAGTACTTTAGAATTGGCATTAAAACCAAAAATATATGGTTGCCATTTTGAAAAATTAGCTATATGAAGTTGCTCAGCGATTCATAAACTATTAAGGATTGTGGGTTTCTAAAAATTTTTACAGAAGAATCCATCGACAGAAATTAATATACACATACTTCTAGCTACAGCAAAATCTGTTACTTTTTCAAGATTTGATTTCATGACCACAAAATTTGATTACGAAAAAGAGTCATAAAATAGACACATTAAAAAAATAGAAATATATTTCATTAGCTAAAAAATGTTAAAGATTAGTTCAATTACTTTAATACCTGTGCGTGTATGATATAATCTGAGTTTACTATAAATAAATAAGGACTAATCAGTAACATTTTATTTTCAAATGGGATGTCTTTAACTTTATAGTTAAATCGTTATTAGTATTCGTATGTTTGGTGAGTATCGACAGTATGCATTAGGTTTATATATTTAATTTATTTTTTATATAAAATAAATTAAGTACATTTCACTAGTACTTAACTTTAACCTATTTTTTAATGGTACATTAATACATATGCCATTGCATATTTACCTAATTTTACAAATAGTCAGCTTGCAATTCGAGATTTATATGGTACCCATTAGGTGAAATAATGTACGTATAAACAATACGTAATAAATATTTAAGATGTTTTAGTTTAATAGTTCGCCTTAAGCAAGAACCTCCCCTTTAAAAGAAGTAGCACAAGGCAGGATAGTATATATTAATAGTTAGTTATATAAAATAAGACTATAATTTAAGAGAAAATGTAAAATGAGACGAACATTTACAAAATTACTAATGTTATTTGATGGCCCCTGATTCTACGATTAACGTAAATACAATTATACAACATAAAAACATACACCTGGAATCGTAAAGTAACTGAATCTTCCAGTGATATTGCTTTTATTTTGTGAAGTATTACGACTATTTTATCTTTAATAAAAACGTGCATAAGCTGCAGTAAAATAAAGCATTCATTCACTTTTACAGACGTGTCATAAACTATCTATGTTATGGAGTGCAGCCGAGAGACAACAATGGTCGAATTATATGGTTGAATATACTTATTAAACAAGAACTATTCAATTAGAACACTATATTCTCAACTGAGTAACCTTTACTGGCGACCAGTTCCGCTCCGTTTATACACAAACCATAATTTGAAATCGCTGGGTTTAATCTCACATATTCTGATAGACCTTTTCCATTGTCTCGCAATGCCAAAAGATCTAACAGAATGGTTGATGAGGCTAAACATAGGAAACGTTTGTTATTCTTCAATTTTGAAATTGCCTAGCTAGTACCTTGTATCCAAAAGCTTAAAAGTTATAATTTACCAAACTATTATCTATTTTACTGTATTTACAGACACAAGCGTGGCCTTATACGCTTAAGAACAGTGTAGGAACACAAAATGAACATCGTCTTACGGTTTTAAAAAATAAAGTATTGCGTAAAATATTGGAACCGAAAAAGCTTTAATTAATGCAAGAATCTAGACGAGTATACAACAGCGAATTTCGTAAACTGCCCCCGGGGTAAATATAATATAAAAAAAAAGCAGATCACTAAAATTTAATAAACAATAAACCGAAGCGGATGTGGGAGGATTGCGTCAAGACTGATTTCGGATAAGTGGGTTAGTTCGGGCGCCATTGGATAGATTTATGAGCGATTAGTGGTATCTGCATCCAGCCTTCCAATTCAAAACCTTTGTAATATACAATATTGCTAACACTTTTCCGTTACTTTTATTGTGAATTACTTTTTTTACAGAGTATCTCTGCTAGGGTTTTTAATCAGCGAAAATTTTAATAAATACTATACTATGAAAAAATTAAAGTAAAGAAAAAAAATTAAGTTGATTATAAAATAAATTAAAATAAGCAATAATTTTTATTACTTGTAATTAGTACAGCAAATTTATATAGATATGCCCGGAGTTTATTGCAGACCTTAAGTAATTGATAAATTAATTGATCAGAACGTGACTTGAAAGGTAATAAAAATTATGGGTCATTAAAAGGAAAAGGAGGGATACCCTAGAAGTGCCTTTCGAATTCATTAGCTTATTAGGCGACGTCAGGACTCGTCCTATGATGGCGGAAGAGTAATAAATATTTCCGGAAGGAACGATCACCCACTTTCCTGGGTTGTGTAACGAAAAAAAAAAACGCAAATAGCCAGTCCGATGATTATAGTGTCCACTACTGCAGGTCTGCTATCATGGCTCTGTGGAATGAGCACGATACAGTTTTGACTCTGATATCCACGACGGCTGTCGAGGCCATGAAAACATGGTTATACATAGTTAAGTTTTTCATTCCATTTGCATATTCTGAGCTCACAATGAATCCATAAGAATTTATAAATTTTCGTTTATTATAGTATAATGATTGATGGGTTTTTTCGTGTTATATACAACTGGCAATAATAAGATCTAACTATGCCCAAGAACAAAATATATCTCCTGATTGTAAAAAACGTAAGGCGATTATCTCGCAACGATACCACATTGCACCACCACTCTCTATTATTTAGGTGTTCAAACCACATTGCAACGCTAAATATACGTTTTTATTTTTTTCCTTTTTTTAGTTAGACAAATATATCTTATTATATTATGTTTTTTCTCGTGATAATCTTAAATGTAGCATCCGACATTTTTTAAGACTTTCAATCCATCGATTGCGAGGGACCTACGACCCCTACGATAACCATTCATGAACCGTTAAAAAGATAGTTACCATTCAATAAAAGCACGGTCCTTATTTGCTGCTCTATTAAAAAACACGGAGTGTAGCTTTTACAATTCTCAATAAAATTTTATAAGTTTAATTATATAATTATAAAATACAGTAAATAGTATAATTTAAATATTTTAGCACGAGATAGGTCCATGTTTAACAATATGATAATAATCTAATAATAATAATAAAGAAGGCCTAACGAACCCGAAGGTTCGATACCGATATCAATAAACGCTCTCTGCCTAGATCCTTCCAGTGATGCCCCTCCAAACCCGATTCTACTTAATCAGTTTTAACGCCATCCTCCCATCTACGTTTCGGTCTACCCCTCGAACGTTTACCCGTCGGTTCAATGTCATTTTAGGGATCCGCTCGTTACGAAGCCCTGCAACCTTACACGCAGCAATGCTATAACTTCGATTATATTTACTGAGTATAGGTCCCGTTAGTTCATCCTTTTTCGGTCCGAATATTTTGCGTAATAATTTATTTTCGAAAACCTTAAGGCTTTGTTCATCTTTTAGTGTAAGAGGATATTAGTTTTGTAAATACTTTAAAGTATAATTAAATAACTATCACGGACATAAAAATAAAAGAGAAGATACTGACTGCTTAGCATCTTTAGTAATTATATGCAGTTTAGAAATAATAAATAAATAAATTAATGTTAAGTTTTTTTTTCGGTACATTTAGATATTACTACGGTTTAATAAGTAAGAATCGCTGTATATTGTACGAGATAACTGTAGAAAATTATAATAAAATCGTAGTGAAATTTTATCAGCCCATCTTAACATAATTCACACACCTCTCCTCTCCTCTCCTTTCTTTCGCAAACGCAATTCAATTGTTATCTTCACCTTATTTTGAAAGGTACACCAAGACTTTTCTGATATGGTGTAATAGTAATTAAAATCAATTTATTGTTATACGCCTAAAGAATTGATAATCCAATTCACCAATGGTCTTCAGTTTGAAATTTTTCTAGAGAAAATTTTAGTTCAGCGGTTCTTACAGTGGCACGCAAAATAAAGAAAATATTGCAAATTATTTTTGATTTGGAATAAAACTGAGACAAAATTCATTTCAACTCTCAAACGATCATCTTAAAGATTTCCAAATAAACCTAATTTACAATTATTGTGTAAAATAAGTTACATCGAAAAAAAAGACATAATGCATTTAAATCTGGAGTCCATGTTTAAACTGTGAAACAATGAACTGGATAAAGGAAAGAAAAAATATAGTTGCTAGGATATTTATACCATTATTAGGCCACATTGAGGTGTTTAACATATTTTATGTTAGACGTAATATTATAATGAATACCTTATTTTTTATTTATGTACATACGAGTGATAAATGGTAAAAACATTTCCCTATTACAAGATTGTGATAATCTGATCCTCGAGTTCATTATCAACAGATTGTAAATACTATATTAAAATATCACAATAAAATCCCTAAAATTACACTTTTTTTTAACTATATAAGTCATTTCAATCAATAATTATTTGTATAAAATAAACAGGTAATATAGAGCAAATTCAGTAACAAAACCTTAATGAAGAAAACAATTAAGCTTTTTTAACATGTAAATTTAACACGTTTAGTAAATCAACTCCCTTAAATGTTAGAAATTCATGACTGAATAAGAAATAATTACTCCAAATAAGCATTAAAAAAAAAATTAAATACATGAAGAAAAAAAAAATTTATCTTTCATCAATATTCATTAAATCTAAACAGGCCTTCTTTGGTGTTCCAAATAATATGTATCATAACACAACTAATAATATATAACACACCTAAATATGTCTAGTATTACTGTTATCAAAACGGGTGACCCTACAAACCAACCTTGGTTCAATCCAGTACTTGGGAATTAAATGGTGGTTTAGAGCAAGTGCAGATAGCCATTCGGGCCAAGGACAGGCTAGTACCTAATGAAAGACCCATCTATATCCTGTGCTTTATAAACGTCATTTATATTTATTTTAGTATATTAATTTAAAACTAATAAATATTAATATGAATAATAATAAAGACTTAGCTTACCCGGCTTAGCGAACCCGAAAGATCTTAAATATGAATAAATAATAAAAATTATTTAATGTATGTTAAGAAAAATAAATCCTATCTAATCCTATTCACATATTTTATAATAAACAATTATTTCAGCAAATTTAGGGAAATAATCACAGATTCCGATATTTATAAATAAAAAATTTTTTTCTATAATAGATCAAGTCCTAAGTATAAGTCATGGATATATACTGAGTGTGGATGTTAATTTCTTGTCACCACCGGGAAATAAATTCTGACTGGCCTCAGTGGGGTTCGAACCCACACTACCTTCTGAACCTAGAATTCTGGAATCCCCCAACCCACTTTAACTAAATAACTTTAGCTAATAAGACTTTTAACTAATCCATACTACAAATATTAAAAGTTCAACAAAACTGACTTTGTTAATTAATGGAAGAATTTTATTTTAATTTGTTAGTTCTTGAAAAATTAGTTATACATTTTTTATTATCTTTATTTTCATTTTTCCGGAGTTTTTCCAAATCATTAAGATTAAAATGACATTTTTCAGTTTCCTTGTCAATTATAACTCGAACTGTATCGCTTCGTTTGCGTTTTTCTTAATGCATACAGTTTAAGTTGGGAAAGTTAACATGTAATGTTACTAAAAGGTATAACTTCGGTAAAATATAATACGAAAAATTGACAAAGAAATAAAAAAAAAAAGCATTATAACCTTTTAATGATCTTGTCGAAATAAAGATAATGAAAAGGAAGAATTGATATATTAATGAAAATAAGAGGCGAACTTGTTGTTCTGGATTTCAAATCATATAAGAATAAATGAAAAATACTCTAGTAAGTCTGATTTTTATTGTTCATTAAGATATGTAATGTAGAAGAAACAAGGAAGAAGTGACAGCGTGATCACAAATTAAATATAAATAATTAAAAAATTATTATTCATTTTAAATATGTTTTAGACGGCTATCTAATTATTTTTATCAGCTCACCTTTCATGGTAAAATATTTAGCCCAGTAATAAAAAAGACGGCAGAAGTATGGTGCATAAAATAATTTGAATTTCATCAGTAACTTATATAATCATTGTTTCTTTAATATTATGTTTTTTTTATTATCTACTAAGAAAAAAACTACACATCCAATAAAATTGTGCCCATTTGTCAAAATTTGAATTAAAAAATAAATTTAATATTGTTTTATTAAATCGGAAAACTCATGTGTCATTAAAACAGTTCTGAACCAGTGACATTCTATATTTTATAATTTAATGAATATATAATAATAACGGTAATTGAGAACAACAATCCCACGTTGCTTCTTGAGTTTTGCTCGTAGGAAGATAACTGTCAAGTTAAAATTTATTTCTTTTATCTGGTATTTTCAATCCTACCGCCTTCAGAATATTTTTAATCCAATAATTAATGAGCAAATAGTAAAAAAATAATTGCGATTTGCATTTCTGAACATATGTCCTTGACTTTAATTAACAATCGGGTAGATAATTCTATAAACTCACATTCTTTATAAATTAAAATCAAATATATGTGTTTCGAGAATTTTGTAACATACGAAGGAATTAAAATGATAGTGATTAAGTCAAGTTCGGCTTATTGCGGGAAAGTGAATGTTTTTCAAATTCACTTAATGGTATATAGTAATACATATATCATTTAGTTAGACAGTATGTAATTGAATATTGTCCCATTTTTAAAAATTAAATTCAAACATAATTCAAAGAAATTTAATCTGCATAACAGATAAGGGGCTAGAAAATTCAAATAGATCGGTAAAACGATATTTTTTTCTGGCTAGAGTAGGTAAATTAGTGTGTTAAACCAAATAAATTAAAAAAATATCGGCTATGAAATAATTAGTTAAAAATTATTCTATCTATTGTAATTAATTACTTAATCCTTCAAATACCACCTACTGATAATAAAATAAAACTACAATAATTCTAAGTATATTGTTCTAATTAATTTGAGAATAACTTGAATACATATATTCAATAATCTATATTTACATAATGATTCATTTCAAATTATAGATATGAATGAATTGAAAGAACAAATAAAATTTGCTAAATCATGCTTCAAATATTTAATTAATTTTTATCCCAACAATATTTTAATCGTTTTGTTCATGATTTTTGCCTTTCCTGGTCCTTAAAAATTCAACACAAAACACAAGCGCGCCAATTTACACAAAACTTAGGTAGGAATATAGTATGGTAAGTTAATATTTTTTCTTCTTTTCTTTATGTCCCAAAAGGTGGGTATAGTGAAGAACTATCCTTATGATATTCAGTGAATTATATAGTTATATTCCTATTTTTTTTCTTTTATATGTAATTTATTTTAAGGTAAAGATAACTTTGTTAAATTTTAAGGCAGGATTATTCCCTCAATTTTCATTTATAAACAAATTATTCTAAATTAGGATTTTAATGCAATCCCCTGGAACACTTTTACAATCAAATCAGGACTTCTGGTCCTGAGGATGATATGAAAGCCGAAAGATAGAACATTTTGTTTATGAGTTAAAATTGGTGAAATTATTTTCCCCATATTTTTGTTTTTTTTTCCTATTCTCCAGAATCTTGTCAAAATTTAGATTCTTTCAAAAAATATAAAATATTAGTTCATTATTTGTAATATTATTGTATAAAATGTGCTTATTTAAGTACCAATATTGAAACGGAACTTTCCACGCTTGAGGTCTCACTCCTATCATAATTTCGCTTTTGTTCTTGATCTTTTTCTTCTACTTATATTTTGTCATTTTAAAATCTTCATATAATGGTTCTGGTTTCGAAACAATCAAGTTGCTAGTATACTAGTTACTTATGTTAATCAAGCTACGGCATTGCAGATGAACATTTGTCCGTTCTTGAAATACTTCATCAATCTCTTCTTTCATTTGATTAGATTGTAGTAGTTAGTAGTTGATAGCAGATTGGAGATCTACTAAATAAGTCGATGTCATTTTGAAATTAACCTGAAAGTCGCCTGTTAGAGGCTCAAAATACCGAGAAATTGAATTAGAAACAACCTCATCAGAAAACATTTCTTGGGAACTTGTTGATTTTTTCCTGAAATACTTTTAAGTCGCAATTTTTTCTTCTTACTGCTTTTACGAATTTTAATTTTGTTAACAATTTTTCCAACTATTAATTTTTAGTGTATACTTGGAGATATTGAAGTTTTTGTCTAACCTTTTGCCTAATAACGAACAGGACAATAAGGTCCAAATAACAAGAGAATGAGAGAACCAATATAGTTTTATTTTCAGACCTGTTGTTGTTTTATGAATATAATAATTTGATTTAAATAATACCCTTTTTTCTTTACGATTTCTTGAACAAGCCCTTTTAAGGTTTGCTGGTTAACGCGATTTATGATTTTTTTTTTTTTTGGAATATTTTAACAGTAAAACAATCACAAGAGAAGAGAAATGTAAAGCCTAATCTTCACGTTTGCCACTTGTTGGAAGTACAACTGTTTACCAATGCTTTAAAAACAATTTAAGTAGCAATTACTGTATCCAAGCGCTTGTAAGTTCTTGAGTGGTACATGGGTTAACGTCGGAATAGTGTCGTTGATTATATTTGAATCGCACTTTTTTTTACTATAAAAAGGTACAAAAGAAAAAAATATATAAAAGTGCCTTTACTAGCCAAACATAGGTTCATTCGCTCATGCTCAAGCGTGTTTCAAAATGCAAAGACATCAATTTATTAATCATTCAACTATTTCATCTAAAGAAACGAAGGGGTAACAAAAGTAAGTACAACAATAACAAGGTGAATTTATTTTATTATTTTAAACCACCATATACTCTTATTTTCTAATTAATTCTATGAATGAAGTTCATAACCTTCACTTTACAGAATATTGTTTACCAATAGCGTCTTAGAAATCACTCTCAAAGTGGTGACATGACCAATTCCCATGATACAGACTTCGAGATAGGTCAAGACAAACCGAAAGGGATTACCCAATAAGTAATTACGTCTCAGCCTTAGATAACAATCGACTTCACCAAATTGTCAAATCATGTGACCGCCTGAGATGGACGAACGTTTACCCACTTAATTGGATGCTTCCTGCCTAACGGACTTCGGTGAAATCTATCGGAAGGAAGACACAGTTGGCAATCCGGAGTGAAACGACGGGACATAGAAAACCACTCGCTCTTTGACTAATTGGTCGAGTGACTTTAGTAGTTTTGAGAAGCGAAATCGGACAATAAACCTGTAGCGAGATAAGATCCTAGGTTGTTCTACTAAGATCCAGGACGTGTCTTCGGCAGACTTCATTGTCAATGCGACTATACGGGCTATTTTCTATTACCGACTCATTCATAGTCCCGGGAAATATCTTTTCGTTTAGCGTTAGTTAGGAATTAAAAATTTTGTTTTTCTGGAAGATTTAGAAAGATGCGATCTTGAATATGCAAGATGTACAGATTTCAATCATTTAAATATTAATGATTAGTGAATTTAGTACCATTGTACATGGACGAAACGCTAAATAAAGTTCAAATGGGTAATCATTATTCTGAGAAATTTGGGTTAAAAACAAGGATATTCTGTATCTCCTGTCTTTTAGTCTTGTTTGATTATGCAAATTAAGGTTCAAGATTTTTAAGAGTGGTAAAATACACGTACTAAGATCTGCTAATAATTTGGTGTTATTGGGTGGAGGAAAAGAAAACTAGAAACCTAAATACAACTATTTTGATAAAATCGAATAAGGAACTGGATCCCAAAATAAATATATGCATTAGCAGAAGAAATGAGAGATACTTCGGTTCCATTTTCACTTTTTCCATCTAAATAGTTCTTTGTTTCATTTTTAGCAATTAACAATTACAAAAATAATAAGCTTTTTACATTAAAATGCCGTCAAAGAATATTGCTTTATATTCTCGTATTTGAAATTTCGAAATTCTAATCAGTTATTGCAACTAGGAGATTAAATAATTCCTGCAATAAATTTGATTAGATAGTTTTTATACCGTATAAAATTGGTGGGGAGATCACTTAATAAACACAAATAAACCTTAGCTACGGTTCATTCCATATTTCGGGTTATTATTAAAATTAGGTTATAATTTATTAATGCTGAAGAAAACTAATAGGAAATATTAAAAATCATTGCTTGCTAGTTCAAAAATAAATTATTGTATCCACATATCTAATAAGGAACTAAGAAAAATATTTTTCTTCCTTTCTAATATATCCTGCCGCTGATAATCCAAGGATCTGTCTTCATATAATAGGGGAAGAAAAATTATTTAAAACTAATGAACACTGCTTAAAAAATATAATTTTACAAAAATGACAATTTAGTTCCTCATTTTATATGATTGTACAATTAAATATTCACCTTATAGCTTACTAACGCAAACACAAAGACTTAATATGATAATGAACTTGATATGGAAAGGTCAGTGTATATCGGAAAAGTGATTGACTTTCGGATTCTTCTAACGAGTCAGACAGGAAATAAATAACACCGGAAGGAGATTTAAAAGAAGCGAACGACTAGGGGCAACATTTAACCGTATTTAACCGATCAACTTTCTATTTGAGAACTACTTCCGATCATACAAATACATGTACAAACTTACGTAATACAATTCGAACCTTTATTTTGAGAACTCATTGAGATACAAAACTAAAAAACAAAAATAAAATAAAATAAATACGAGCGTATGAACATTAAGATTTATGAATTTTGTGCTGCTATTGTTATAAATAACACGTTTTATTTTTAAAAAATATCAGTTTTCAAAAGTAATTATACGATTTAGCCATTTTTACAAAAGGGAGAGATATTGCGGGCAGAGGTACAGGACATTTTTATTAAGACTACTCCTTATTTAAAAAAAAATAAATTAATATTGATTTAAGCCTTGTCGAAATCAAAATTAGATACCGACATTGTCTGCAATTGTGAACATCCCAACAATAAAGCTCATAACAAGTGAAATCCACCTTTATACGTCTCGGATCCTCCTCAACCGATTTTAATCTATCCCGGCAATTCCATATACTCATTTTAATTATATATACATTTATACATACTCCGAATTATTCTCAAATGGAGACATCAATTTACACCTTTTAGAAGAAAATCTATACAATATAAGAAAATAAATTTAGTAATTAATTTTTAAAATTTTTAATTATAGATCAACTTGACACTACCACTTTCTGATCAACATATTATTTTTAACCTCCCATACACTCAGTTCAGGCTTATAATGATTGTATTTTGGTCTGAATTTTTATTTCTAAAATTTATATCAATGTTTATTCTAAATAGTAACGTAAAGTTTACCCATATTTTTCATAAATTAATTTGTTTAAAATCTCAGCATAGTGTTTGCTTAAAAATTCACAGTATGATTTATGTTCTCTGATATATAAATAGACTCAAGTATTTAAGTAATTACACGTAAGGCTAAGGCAAGCTTATTAATAAATTAATCGGATTTCCTGTTAATTTATTGTTTTATAGGGTAATTAGACTAAGATTAATCATTTCTGGGAAGAATGGACTGAAAAAAGATTTAACATTTATATCAAAGGTATGTTAAATTATTAGTAAGAAATTTGCTATTAAAAATGAATATATAATAAAAGCTGTTGATTGTTACATTGTTCAGGAGGATGGTTGAATTGGCCGAAACGTTGGACTTTTAAATAAATAATAAAGAGTGTTGAGAATTGACCAGGGTATCAATTAATGTATTTAAACACTAAACATTATAACAATATAGTTGGTTTAGATAATGGTTGGATGACTAATTTTTAAAACGCTAGTTTTAGCTGAGTCGACTGGTAAATGTCCAGGAGATAGAACAATAGTGGGTGGGAGGTTTATAATTGATTTGACATTTATTATAATTAACAATTAAGGTTTTAATGATAGCCAAAACGTAGGTAGTGATTATTAAGTAACGACGAAAAACCTGCTGGTTAACTCTTATTATTTATAATTTATATTATCATACTTAAATATTAATAATACTGGTCGTCTGGAAAATTATATTATAATATCTATTTTAATATTTATTAAATATTAAATATTACGTCTGAAAAAAATTGGCCGAAATAATTTGTATTTCTGTCAAGGTGAAAGAATCATGACTATAACAAAATTTTCCAGTTTATTAATTACAACCATTCTCAGAACTATACTACTCTGTTCTTCCCTTCCCTAGATATACATGATTAAAAATTACACAATATAGAACCATTACTATATCGCGTAATATATAAATGATAGCTGATAATCAAACCAGGTGAACCTAAAAGAGATAAGAAAGGAGATAGGGAAAGAGGGAGAATGTAGAACGGAGAGGAAAAGTTAGATATTTTTTACATGAGCGGGCAGAATGTGTTACGCCGACCGACTTCCATTGTACATCGAGACCAAGGCTGCTCCCTGCATATTGTAGCTCTTACACCTCCTGAATCTCTCATTGCTGTGGCTACTAAAAATCAGAACATGGGTTCACTCTGCCCAGAATGTCAGATTACGGCGATTGTCGTGCCTCAGGTGACGTACTAGGAAGTCCACTAGGGCAACCGAAGCTCCTTTCGAAAATTCCTTTCCTTACTTCTTCATTCTTTACATTTACTCATTCGCAATGCTTGTAGCTACTGCTCGTGTGAGGAAGGAAGAAAATCAAAATACTTTATCCGCTATAAAATGAACCTATCGAACTGTGGACTGTATTCTTGAAGTAATTTTTAATAATTAGTTTATTTTTGATCATATATTCAATCTGAGATGATTGGTGGTTCGGTCAGTGAAGAAATACATAAACGAAAGCAGAGGATGGTATTTGATAAAATAGATACAGAATCACTTTCAAATTAATACCCAAATTGTCTTTGCATGCGGGTAACTAATCGGATGAGTTACTGTGGGGTATCAAGGAAATTCATTTGCACATACGTAGGAGAAATTGAGGGATGGACTTACAAAACTGATGCAGAACCATCTAGTGACCAATTCAGACATTGATTGAAAAGTTTATCCAAATTGGATTTACGTTTGTAAGTCCCCCTACAAACCCACCCAGGACTTGGATTTGACTATATCCCAACTTAAAGATGCGGAACCAAATTAGACGTGTAAAACGCAAATGGAAACACGTATAATGTCGACAATTTTTTTGTCATTTGAAATGATTCTTAAATGCAGTTATTATGATTTTAAGTGCGATGAAGTTACTACCGGCAATCATTAAACCTAAATACAATATCTCCAAACGAGGTGTTAAAATGTAGAATACACCATTTATTCTTGTAATTGATGAAAGTTTGGATGGGCAGATTGTCGCCACAACATCGTTCAATCACGATGATGACTATACAAATAAATGAAACTTATTAAATTTTATTTGTGCCGACTTATCGGCCGTTATTTCCGTCTTTCATCGCAGTTGTTAACGTGTAGATTTTCCGTTACCAATTTCATAAAATCGATAGTGTCGAAAATCTACACGCTCTCAACCGCGATGTAGGTCAAAACGTCGCCACAAATAGAATAAAATATTTAAAAGTAAAAAAATCGTAATCAGCGGTTTCATAAAATGAGCATATAAAAAATAAATCTTATTAATAATCCAGGAATTTATTGTTACCAAAATATAAATCTTTTTCTTACAAGTATTCATTGAATATAATGAGTTTACTACATTATACTAAAACGTTTATTACTATTTAATGTAAGCTGTAAGAGTATTAGAACTGTGAATTTCAAAATGTTTTGCAATGGTTAAAAATTTTATAATTTATCTCGCCCATTCCAAACTTACCTAAATCTGTAACTATCTGTCTGAATACCGATGCGTGTGCTAAATTGATTGTTATGCTTAATTTCAGACTGTTATATGTATTTATATAATATATTTTATATTTTTATGAGTACAGAATAATATCCTGACGAAAGGAATCTAAGGTTAGATGGATTATGTATAGATATTATGTTAAACTTAAGGACCTTATATTTAATTTCCAGTAAATTCAAATTATTGTACGTTAGTAATAATTATTATTAAAATTTATTAAACATTACTTGCTAAATAAACTTACTAAACTATTTAACATCATTCATAACAAATGACGTCATTATTAATTTTTTAACCTTTTCTTCAGTATATTTTCATACCTCTTTCGTATTTTTTTTCCCTTTCGATTCCTTTCTCCAGACCTACATCCAACACTAAAGCCCTAGTAGGCCAATTCCTTCATTGGAGGAGTTTGATCTGCAATAACTTTCACGACTCGGCATTTCATCCTGTCGTTAAACAGTTGATCGCAAGCACCAGTTTCCAAACAATGAAAATGGGACGTCAAGCCAATACAAATGTCAGGGGTAGAAATGCCTCTTTAGCTATTTCTTCTCCACTTTCTATTTCATTCATTACTGTTTTATTCCCAGGCTCCCTTTATCAACGTTTCCGTTCTCATCTTAGTTCCAAATGTTGCTGACTCAGGGGACAGATGTCCTTTGGTAGTGGCAAGTTACTTTTCTTTCATTTTTATCTATACAGAATAGAGTAGTGCAACTTTATGCGACAATCAATTCCATATTCGATTCAAGAAAAAAACAAATTTTTTTTAGTTGAGGAAGTTTTAGAATTTTTCAAACAAAAGTCTCTACTCATATTCACAAATACTTATAAGACATCAAAACATTAGGGAATCATACAATTTTATTAATAAGCTACCTTAGCTTAAGTCTAATTACCTGTTTAAAACTCTTAATCACAGTCATCAACCTTCTCTATTATAATTTAACACAATATTTGTAACCTTCCCCAGTCAGGTCAGGTATTTAATTAATTTATTTAACTATATTTTGATTAAATATCCTATTTCTTTTACTATTAAAATTCATATCGAGGTTAATTATAATTATAAACATTAATTTATCCCTTATTTTCCATAAATTAATTTTATTAAAATCTGTGGATAGTGTTGGTTCAGATGTGTCTGTTTTAAAATTCAATCTATAATTAATGTTTTCTGATATATAAATAGACTTAAGTATTTTCAAAATAGATGTTACTTCACTTTAATTTGTTACAACCTGAAATTAATTCATAGCTGAAATATTATATTAATTATAGATGAAGTTCTTGTTAAGTATATCCGGACCATATTATTTATTTTAATTTTTATAAAGCCTTAGGTATCAAATGATTTATACCAGTAATGGAGTTAGTAAGTCCAATATTTTATTTAAGACATTTCTACATCCATCTTCTAATGTTAATACTCCACTATATTCTATTTAAATACGAGAACTTAATGTGGCTCTTACCAAACAATTTATTTTCCTTTTTTTTTTTAATTTATTTTGTTTTTTCGATCCAAATACCTGAGGATTGGTCAAAAAAGAACTAACGAATACGACGGCTTTCTGTCACCCAAAGAGGACAGAAGAAACCTGAATGCGTAGTCTAGAGAAACGAACCCCTTCACTCAGATTGCTGTATCATCCTTCTTTGACTGCCTGATTTTTCTTTGTTCGAAATTTCTTCCGGTATTGGTTTCGATCTCTCTTTGGTCTATCCTTTCTCATAACAATATGCGTAATGATACGAAATTACATTAACAATTCTTTTATCTTGAGAGTAACACACACAGTTTAATTTCAAGAAAAAAAAAACATTCATCACTTTAGATACTAATTTTATGTCAGTATTATAAAGTTCTGGCACCATAGAAAAAATTAAAAACGGAAATAAATAATAAAATTAGGTTTGTTGCAATTGCTTCCAGTAAGTTAATTACTTATATTAACTATAATAGCAAGTTCCCATTTAAGAAGTTAGCTAGAAAATAGCTAATAACTATGATAATAATTCACTAGGCATCCATAACTATTTATATGTAATGCAACCATGTGTATAACCTTCTGTTTTGTTACTGCCTTTATTAATGATAACTGTGAGCCTGATAAAATTTTATATACACTGTTTGTCAATCAATAAAATTGTTTACGTTCAGAGTTTCTTTCATAAAAGGAAACCTCAAGATTCATGAAAACCTTATTATATACCGACTTAAAAGAAGATTAATAAAAAAACAATTTCAATAAATAAAAAAATACATAACAGATGGAACACAATAATATATTAGAATAGAATAAAATAAAATAAATACACCTGACACCTCAATAATATTGTAAGCAAACAATTTGGTATTATGGCGTCGGACAAAAAAAAAGGGAATTTAGAGAACCAATTCACAATTAATTCCCAAAGCCATTCAATTCTATGAACATGCTGAGTTCAGTGATAATTACTGATGCTGCCGAAGGGTTGTTTATTAGTTTTATATTTAGTTATAAATATCGAAACGAATACCTTTGTCTTAAGGCACGTTTCACATAGCACTGTAGCCGTCAGTCAACTCTGTGGGTTCGAGAGCACACCAGAGTCCACCTCCAACCTCTTAAAATTTATTGGGGGGAACATCTGGCGATCAACAGTGATTTTGACCAAATTATTTCCTTGTACAACTGATGTTTTAGTAGCAGTACTTCGTACTGAGACCCTGACATTTCATGAGTTGCGGCTGTAAAAATGTATTTATTTTTGATAAAACATTGAGTCAATTATATCAATATGCACATGAAAGTTCCCATATATCCATTTGGTGCTATAGAGTCTTAGTATATAATGCATATTTTAACATTAAAGAAATTTGACTTTATAAAAGAATTAAGAATTACTAAAGAGATATCGAACTGGAAAGTATGATGTAGTGAAAATCAAACTCATGCTGAACAAAAATTTTCACATTTTCACTATTTTATTTAGAAAAACAAGTTTTGTAATACTACATATTTTGCACTTCCTTGTTTCTGTATCTACGTTTCGCAAGACTTTGTGGGAGTGGAATTCCTTTGTCAAGCTCGAGAATCTTTTTTTTTTAGGGCACCATGTCGAATCTCGAATCCAAGGATGAAGTATCCATTCAAACACGAATTTATTGTCGGAGTAATCTTGTATTCTATTTTTAAATTTATTTCGTGTAAACTATTTCCAGTCATGTAATCATATTTAGGGACATTGTAACAGTTAACGCTCTTTCTCTATGTGTCTTAATCACTACATCTTTTTAGATAATTCAAAGCATTTCCGAAAAACTATAATTTGCTCTAAACATTAAGAACGAAATGAAATGAAAGGATTGATGAAAATTGTTTTCTTAGAAGTACATCACGAATACGTTCTCGCATCAATATATGATTAATATAAATGCGATACATTATTACACATTTGTAGTATGGTCTTAATTTAACGAATATAGAAACAAAATGAATATTGTATATATTCCTTTTTTTTTTTTTTTTTTTTTTTTTTTTTTTTTTTTTTAGAAATTTCGTAATTGTAAAATAGCTAAAAGCCAATAAACAGTATTGACTGTTTTTTCTTTTCTCTATTTTTTTTTCTTTTGTCTGGAGAGGTAAACGAAACGAAACTCCTTTTGTTTTCGAAACTTCTGCACGATTTTCTGACTTGTGTGGAAACGCACATGTTTATCCCAAAGAGAAACTTTTATTCTGTATACCACAACTACCACAGAGCGGCTTTCCAAATCTATTAAAAAACAGACCAAGGCTGTCATTTTCACAATCGATACCAGTTTCAATAATATCAATTTTATTTGTAATATTTCATAAAATGTTGTTCTGCTATTGTTTCGGCACAACTGTTCGGCTAACTTCTTAATATTGAATTTATATTCTATTTATACATACCTACTAGTAACTAGTCGGTAGGTATATAATAATAAATATAATAAACACTAACTTGGCGAACCTGAAGGTTCGATGCCGATACAACCATTCTTCCTCTACATATATCTGTCCAGTGACACCTCGCCAAACCCATATCTACTAAATCAGTTTTAACGCAATCCTCTCATCTACGTTTAGGTCTATCCCTCGGATGTTTTCCCGTCGGTTCAGAGTTATGCAATATAAATTTAGATATCGTGGCACTGCAATAGGTTAGCAGAAGATATATATTTATTCTAAATAATCAAAGATTTCAATAAACCAACAAACCATTAAGAATATCTTATACAAAATTTTAAAAGTACTCAGGAACAAACATAATTATTCCAGTAATCATAGAAGTTAATATCAAAAAGAAATGGACAACTTGTTTACGGATAATGAGTATTAGATGATTTCTTATTATTATTATTTCCTCTTGGCTTAGTTTTTTCCTATTCCGCCAAACTCTGCTGATATAATAATAGTTAATTATTGAAAATTCTTATTGAAAATACTTTGTTAAAAAAATTGTTTATTTATCATAATTTCATATATTTAAATTTATTTAATTCATAATAATTTAATAATTGATTAAAAACTTGATTAGACCATTAATCAGGGACTAGGAAATTTTAATTAGAAATCAGAAGATTAATAGTTTGTTACTGTCTGTAACAATGCGCTGTCAACAAAGATACACATAGTGGACAAAATATTTTTAAGTTAAAAACGTTTCGCCCAACTTTGCAAGGCCTTATCAATAAAAAATGAGAACAAAATAGATATATACATTGTAAAATATTCTCATTTTATTCTGATGAAGCCCTGCTAAATGCCAATTAACGTTAGTAATTTTAAATAGTATTTCTCTTGTTTTTATACTTCAATCTTCCATTAATAATTTAATATTTAAATAACATTTTAAATATTTGATTTATAATAATTATATAGACTTGTAAATTCTCTTTTATCTATCAACTTATTTAGAGCTAATATTAGTACAAGAGCGGGGAAGAAAAAAAGGCAGTTATTTCACCCTTTAACGAAAAATATGTATAATTACTAGTCAGAATTGATGAGTCTGCCAAGTATAGGTATGGGAGATAAAAATGACGGCTGTTTCAAAAAGTAAAAAAAAAAAATTGAATTCTTCATTCGGAGCTCAATAACTTTGAAACTATCAACAACACAAGAAAACATTAGAGTAAATTTCCTGAAATATTAACTCAAATAGAGCTTTTTACTTTCAATAGTTTCCGAGATACAGCGTTTTTAAAAAGCAACATTTCATAAAAATGTACTGAAAGATTAGTAGTTAGTGAAATCATTTGAAAAATCTATATCTCAGTAACTACGTGACGTATAGATGTCTAAAGTAGTTTATGACGTTAATCTTCGCAGGAGTAGTAGTTATCATGATATTTGACCAAATAAATTGATTTACAGTTGTTCGGACATAAATCTTTGATTTTTTAAAAAATATATTAAAACTATAAAAATAAAACATGTACATATGTCTGCCAGCACTTAAGGTAGTTAAATTTACTTTTAATATATAGTTTTTTGTTTATTGTTTAATGAGAATAAAATTAACAATCTGGAATCCGAGAAATTATTAATTATTATCCATCTGAAATTCTAAACAAATTTAAATATTCTCAAATTCATAAAAAAAATATTTTATATGTTCGAGCTTAAACGAATTTCAGAAACTTTCTTAGGAGATCGCGGAGTTTCTCCTCGGCAAATATATTATTACCGACCAAATTTCGAAAGTGAAGAGCTTACAAACGATGCCTAAAATGGAATAACATGTAATTTACTATGTTATGCAATTTTACTATTACGGCGTTACTCCATTTTTGTTCATCGTTCGACGAATTTGTGGTAATGTTATGTGCAATAATATAGCGAAGTTATATTACTTAGCAAGAATCACGGTTTGAAATTCTTAGTCCAGAAGCGGACGAAGAATTTCGGCCTGTTATGATTCCAAGCCACTGGAACTATTCTACATCCACTGCCTTACGGAACTAACTGACGGAACAGATAGCTCTAACTACAAATGTAGGGCACATCTTCCGGAAGGGAACCTTATGCAACTAAGCATGTATCAATTAATTATTAAATAACTAATGAAACCTTAATTATTTAATAATAATAATTCTATCCACTGTTCCCAAAGAATCACCTTCAACTTAAAAAAAATTCAAAAGCAGAATACTTTTCAATAGAAATTTCAAACGTTTAAAAAGCACTCATAACAGTGCAGTAAAAACGACCCACAAGGCTAATTAATGACTCTTTGTCAACATCTAAAATACGCTACAATCAAAATTTAAGAGATATACCATCAAACAAAATCAAGAATGTTAATGAAATATGAAGATTTTTCTCTCAGATTTCTGCAAAATATTTGAGGTTAATTTCATATTAAATATAATATATATTAAACTTTAAATGAGGTTATTTACATTTTTTCAAATGCAATATACCAAAATCTTGTTTTGCATATAAATCCTGACTTTAATTATTATCAAATTAAAGTGAGATTAAAATTACCCAACACGGAATTAATCAAATCAATGCTTTTATGTGGGTTGTCACAAAGGTGATTTCACGTCTTCAATTTTTTATAACAATTATTTTTTATTAAGTATTGTAGTTTTATTTTTATTCACCATCCACCTCTGGAGTTTTACTGTTGGAAGTTTTTTCGTTAAAATGTTATCACATAATTAAAACTAGTTCCCTTGATGTGGAGAGACTTTTTCATAATTTCTTAGTAATTTTTTGATCTGCAACTATTTTTTTTTTAAATTTAAAACAGCATTGACACGACTGAAATTGTTTTAATAATAACAATAATAATACTCAATAAAAATTGCTACGTAGAGTACACCACATGTTCACCTTCCATCAAAGAATTTTATTTGTAGTCCTTTTTTCCAGTTATTCCCCAGAAGACCAGGAAGGGGTATTTTTCCATTTAACATTTTCGGTAATATTAACAAAACGAAACGAAAAGCAAAGATAGTTGGTATCAATATCTAATTATTGGATAAGTTTTTTTTGTAATAACGCTGAACCAGGTATATATTATGGAATAAATATTTAAAAAATATATAGATATTGAAAGTAATTCAAACAATAAAATTTAATGTTAACTATAACTATAGAATGCTACAATTTATTATAGATAAAAGAAAAAATAAATCGTATTTTGTAAGGAAGTACTGTTACTTGACCAATAGTTCTGCAAGGAGGTGATTTAGTAGGAATCACGCTCGACCGACAGATTTTTTTTCTCAATTAATGGTACTAAAGAACGAAATTTAATATAAAAATTAAAAGTTTTAACTATCTGTATCAGATATATTTTTAAAAAATCAATGTCCTTAAAATCAATTAGCAGGTATCTTCCTCCGACAAGCTTTCTTCGTTAATATTGAACTGTATCCTTACACTGTTTTAGCTACGACTGGCATGGTATAATAAAGACTATGGATTTGCCAAAACAAAAAAAAATGTCGATGAACCCGATCTTATAAGGCACCAAATTAGCAAAAAAATATCTACTTTAAAAAAAAAAACGTTCATAAGCTTTTTAATTAAAAAAAAAATTATACTTTTCTATTAAAATAAAAACAGTTAAAATTAATTCAAAAGTATTCTTGATAAATAACGAGAGATGTGTGAAATTAATATAACGGAATCCTGAGGCATGGCGAAAAAGATGTAGCAGAATGGGTGAAGAAACTTTGTAAAAGATTCCTTAGTTAAGATACATACAAGACGGATATCTCAATATGTTTAGCAACCAACTGGGTTCTAATTGTTTACTGTATTTTTGAACTTGAA
>NW_027114806.1:1389101-1404966 GCF_000696795.3 Halyomorpha halys
TAATAAAGTTTAAAATTAAGTTAAAAAAAATTAGTTCAGTAAAGAATTACTTCCGACAAGTACCTCTTCTAGAACCGTTCAAAGCATTTATGCCTGCTTTTTTAGAACGAACCACAAGAATTTTAGCTATGTAAATTTATGTTAATGTATTTCAGAAAGGGCACCTCAGCTATTTATCGGCGAGACAAAACAAGGACGAAAGACAGGTATATTTTAGCCTTGCTCTTGCAACAAAGCTCATACCGAGTCAATACTTTTTTTAAACTATAACGATCCCTTGATATATTGAGAAATTTTCAACTGATACATGAACAAAATAATCCGTATAGAAGAGTGGGTTACCAAATACTTTAAAATTTTCGCTAGTTTTGGAAAATAAAAAAACTGTTACATTAGGCATTTACTAACCGTAAATATTATTGAACCATGCAACATTACTAATTGCCCTTTGTTGTGTGATATTGCTTAAATTCGTTAAAGGAATCGATCATATATAACATTTTTAATACATATAAGTCTTTTAGCTAAAACTAAAAAAAACTTATTTAGAGAACAATATTAGCTGAACCATCACTAAAGAAAAATTTTTAAGTGTGTAGATGCATTTTATATCTGTTTCTTGATCCCTTTAAAACGAGTTTGACAGGTTTATGACATTTGATTTAGCACTGATATGTATAGTTTTGTTTTAGAAAGAACAATATGATAAGAATAGTTATTAATTTCTCTTAACCACATTTAGTCAAAGTGTTCAAAATGTCTATGTGGACTATACTAGTGTTAGAGAAATGTCTTTTATAACTTCGTATTTTTCCTGTTCCTATTCATCCTTCTATTCTCAGTCCGTTGGTGTTCCTCAAGGTAGTATCCTCGGTCCCATCCTCTACACCGTCCATTCAGAAGACAAATCCAAAAATGAACCAATCCTATTGCTATTATTATTATTAAGCTTTGGGGCTCCACTAAACCTTCGAACTCCTCTCGTATTCAATCCTTACAATCTAATATCCTTCGTAAAATCCTCAATGCTCCTTACTTTGTCACGAATAAAATCATACATAAAGACCTTAATGTTCCCAATGTAACCGATCTAGCCCGAACCAGATATCACTCCTTCCATTATAAACTCCCTAACTACTCAAACCTCCTGTTTTTTAAATATATTAAAATTAAGGTAACATAAACACATTCATAACTCGGATATAAAGAGGTATGATTGATGTATAAGATATTATACTTTTTTTTTTACAAAATATATTTCACTCTGAACCTTAGACCTAAAAAAAATGTTTTCATATTTAAAAATAAATAAATATAATTTCACCACTTTCAAACGTTAGAAATTTTAATTTTGATTTATTTGTGCTGTATTTTTAAAGAAAAGTAAACATTTTAGGAAAACACTTTGGAGTGATGTTAGTTAGATTTACAGTCTAATGAAAACAATTCACAGAATTGCGTAAAACGTTCTGGAAAGTGCATCGTTTATGTAATCGTGTGAGCACATTGGTCATTGTTCTCAATTTATTTGGGTAAAGAAGTAGACTTCCTGCTTGAATTGCCAAACCGAACCTCCCTAGTAGTCTATAGTAGTTTTATAACGTTAATACAAATGGAAAGTAATTAAGTTCTTAAAGCAAGGATGTGCAAAGGATCGTGAATTATTGGTCAGGGAGAAAATAACTGCAAAACCTAGGAAACATCGTTCGTTCTGATCGTTTTTTATTAGTATGAATCGAAAAAAGAAAAAGCAAAAAGGAACTCTATGCTCGGTGATTTTGTGTTGGTGATTTGAAATATTATTTCTCAATGAACAATACATACAAATAGATCCTAAATTATTAGGTTAATAAATCGACATAGAAACCTGTATCGTAAATTAAATAATTAATTAGATATTTATTTGATTCAGACATAAATAAAATATACTGAGTATGAAATTGTAGAATGTAAAAGTGATTAAAAATACTTTTTGCAACATGTCAAGGTGATAATCTAGAAAGGTACAAAAATAGTATAAAAACTATAAACATAATTAAATTAATTTATTAGTTAATTTCAGCTTAATTTGTCTCTATGCAATATTTTTTTCTCAGATTTTACTCTGTTTACTACTGAACTGGTGTTTCACTTTTATGTAGCTATCATGTTTGA
This sequence comes from Halyomorpha halys, assembly GCF_000696795.3. NCBI lineage: Eukaryota > Metazoa > Arthropoda > Insecta > Hemiptera > Pentatomidae > Halyomorpha > Halyomorpha halys. The sequence goes on from NW_027114806.1 coordinate 1,391,256, forward strand.
ATTCTAATTTCTATGATAATAACAAAGTAGTTTACTAAGATCTTACGATTTACATATTACAATATATTTATGGGTGTCTTAACAAAGTAGGATTGAAGTTTCTTTTAATTAATTCTTTCGAAAATGTATAAATGATAATTTCATAAAATAATTAAAATATCGTTATTGTAATATATGAGAAAAATATAAATCATTCAGGAAGCATCAATTTACAATCGTTAGATGACAATGAATTGTTCAAAGGCACTTTAGATATACCAATATTAGTCCACTTTTAACCAGTTATATTTTTATTTATTTATTTACAGTCCAAACTACCGTCCTTATAGAAATTTTTCATTTAATTTATTTTTTTTTTAATAATTAATCAAATTTCTATTTCAATATATCATGGAAAATTATAGACTTTTTTCTTAACATAGATAGTTTTTTTCAATACCTGTGATAAACTTAGTAGTATACTTTTTATTCTATTTTTCATGTTTATGGTTTTGTTATTCGGTAAGCTATGCACTTGAACATTTTAACGAAGTTTACAAAACTAAAATATGAAGAAGGCAATTAGAATATCTGAAGAATAGTTTTTTAAACTGCTATATTCCAAGAAGTCTTATACGTTACAAATAATCTTTATTCTAACCTTTATTTCTAATTGAATAGTTAATTTTAAAAAGAAGAATAAATCCTATAATAAAATTAGGAATATATCATAGAATGCATTTTAATTTTTAAATATTATTTTTATCTGAATTGATAAATACCTATTTTCGGCGTTTCTAACCTTTCTAAAATAAAGTATTTAATTACAGAGAAAACATATAACATAAAGAAAATTTTAACTCATTTCAAACTGAGACTTTATGGTCAGTAAGATTCTAAAATTTTTTTTTATCATCAGTAAGTTTCATGGAATTAGTTTGTTGAAATAATGATAATGGGCAAAATAACTGTCAATAATTATTGTAGTAAAAACTTTATCTTTATTCTGATTCAGAGTAAGTTTATGTACTATGCAGATACTAAAATGGACTAAGAAAATAGTCACCACTTATTCTAATTAAGAAAATAAGACATGTCTGATTCGGTGTAAGCTAATTTACTCAAAAAGAAAGAAAACCCAACTGATGGGTCAATAGCACCTTTAGTTAGATTTTCTTTTAAGAACATATAATAGTATGAAAAGAAAAATATAAGTCATTTCCAGTTTGAGACATCAGGTAATATGAGATTTAAGAAATTTTAACTCATACTAATTAGGTCATATATTAAATGGTTATATTTCGTTTTACTTATGTACAAACCAAACATTTTATTACTTATAATTATAAGTAATAAAATTTTGGGATATAAAACTTATTTTATGTTGTTTATTTAAAAATCAAATCAGATAGAATAAAATATTATTAATAATCAATTTCAGTCAATTAGAATATCTCAACAATTATTAATAGATTATAAAAATATTTACATCATGAATATTAAGGATATAAAAATGGTTTACGCTACGAGTTATAGTAACAATGAGTACAGGTCAATGAACTAATCGTTTCCCAACCTAACTAGCAATCCCAAAATGTTGATCTTCCTAATAAAATCAGATTTTAATTAATTATTATATATGAATATCAATAAGACAAACATTAAATAATTGTTAACTCACAAATCAGCTATTAAATTAAGTTTCAGTGTCTTTCGTCAATAGGGGCTACACTCAATAAGAGTTTAACAAACGTTTTAAGCATTTCTAAAGACGAATAATTTATTAATTCGACTTTTTATAAGTCACCACTATAAGCTATAACATTTAACTAATTTCATTAAATATCATATAGTAATTACAATAAAAAAAAAATTAGTCTGAACGTGTTTATTGTCTCATTACTCCACCCATTGTATTGTACAACGAAAATGTACTGTTGCGAAAGGATTAATATGGTTGTAATAGAAAGTATAAATTGAAGACAATATGTTGAAACTAAATAGATTTTTTTTTTACTATAATTGATAAACAAACTAGTCTCAAACAACAATTAAAGTATATATAAATCATATAGTAAAATAATATAATATAATTTGAAACGTTAAACTATAATATGCAAGTTATTTCCTCAGCTGCTAAGAGTATGAAGAAACCCTGACAAAAATAGAGCAAAAAGACTTTATGTATGGGTGTAACTTAGTATTCCACCTCACGACCCCACAGTTGAGTAAAGAGTAACTATTACAAATGGTGCGACCCAAAAATAAAAATGCATACATTAAAATGAATGAGCATTACACTTTGAATAGTCATTAATATAACTAAAATTAACATATATATACTTATATGTATTAATTAGTTATTATTATTAAATAAATTTATTGAGTTATTTTTTTTAATAAATAGTTATGTTTGAAATGTAGACAAACATAATGCCGTCAGGTTTAATACTGTCCATAACTTGAGACGTTAGCACTTGTTAGATATACTATCAGAATTCTGTGTTACTTTGTGTGATAGAAAAACAAAGTTTAAACATAATGATATATTTAAAATGGTAATTATTCCTTTGAGGCATTAAAAAAATTAATTTAATGTGCTAAAATAATAAAATAATCGTAGCAATTAAATATATATGCTCTCTTTCGTATATTATTACTAGAAAAGGTTTATAGGAAAGAAATTCCAAATAATATAGGATAGTGAAAAAAATTTATTTGATTAACAGTTCAGTCCTTAATGAAAATATCATAGGATCGAAAATCAAAACGATCACAAATGGCACCAAATTTGTACTTTAAAACTGAGGAAATTGTTGATAATTTCCTGATTTTGTCAATACTGAAGCCTTTATTTGGTTTAGTCACAGTAGATGACAAAAAAACACATAATAGAAACATTTGTTCATTTCTACCATTAACTTGATGATAAATTTTTTCCATTTATAAACATAGATTTTAAAAAAAAAAATCAAAACAAAATAAAGAATAAAATTCAGTGGGCGGTAAAATTAGTATATGACAATGAATGATAAAAATAAATTTATTTTACGCGCACTGTAGATAGAACATTTTGAAGTTCTGTATGATTTAAATATCTCGTTTGATAGTGAAAATTTGAAGTTTTAGAGCAGACCAAATCTGGTCACTTGAGAAATTTAATATTTTTTGTCGAACCAGCGGGCATCACGTTTTCTAACAATAGTCATTTTTCCAATGATAATTATTAGGGAATAGTAATAATTATTATAAAAATTTTCAATATTCATATTAGGGTTTATTTATACTCGTGGGGTAATTAAAAACAGTTACTGGTTAAAAAGAAAACACATGAATCTTTGGGACAAATTGACGTATGTGACACTGCAAGATTGCTTAGACTTAATAAATAATTACAACTAATTAGTAAGAGTAAATTAGGCGAATTAACCTTGATCAAATTTGTTGCTTTATGTAAAATTAGAACCTTACACAGAATTTAATAATCCCAAAATATTCCAAAGCAGTACAGTCGCTGATAAATATATTTTTCATTTAAACTCTAAGTGCTTTACGGTTAGTGAGCCTGAACATTTTTTAATATTTAATCTAATTAATTTTATAAACTAATATACAGATACAATCAACAACTAATGGGATAAGTAATGATACTGGTATGCTAGATAGGTACTTTAGGACTGATAATGCAAATGAGGTTTTAATAAAGTTGATATAGTACAACACAATCATAAAAATTATTGGTAGAAAAATAACAGAAATATAAATTCTATCATTGTGTCTATATGATCATGCTGCATTGTTTACAAGCAATAGAAGGAACCATAAAAATAATTATAAATCATATCTGATTATTGGTATTAATTTTGTATTACGCTTTGAAGAACAATCATTACGAAAATAGATCCGGATACAAATGAAATAAACAATTAATAATAATAAATAAATAAACAGACCGCCGACAAAGTCGTAAATTAATGTTATATAGCCACCAACTGGCCTTGAGTGAAATCAAAGCAAACAATCGGTACAATAAATTCGTAATAACAATATATCACCCTCCGTCAACAAGAAACAAATATTTTGAAAGATAACCCAAATAATAACACAGGCAATATTGAGCAAGGTCTCACTACACTTTTATAAGTGCTCAAAAATGCTATATAACTTCTATAAATAAAATATAATAAAAAACATAAATTAAATAATATTCACTCGTGACATAAACTATAATGAAATATGATACAATTGTCATATTAAAAATTATATGTTGATAGAGAACGGTTATAAAATATTATTAAAATTAGTATACATTATTAAAAAAATTATTGTGTAATATGATTTTAGGTTTCGGGAATTTCTAACTACTAACTAAAATCAACAATTAGACTCAAACATTATATAATATTTCCAAGCATGTCATACTAAAAACTGATTTCAGACTTCGAATACTTCTTCAGGAAATTTCAGTTCCATGACTGAGGGAATATTTTGTTTTAGATTAAACTTTAGTAATAATTATTTAAAAAAAAGAAAAATAAGCGATTCATTATCACTTATTTAATTTAACACTGGAATACGTTATTAGAAATTAATGCATATCGAAAAGGGTTTAGCTTCAGGTGGTAAAATACTCATGCTTGGTTTGTCTGATGATTTGGTATTATTCGATGAAGACGAGGAAACTACAAAACTAAATAGAAATAAAGTCTAGTAAGGAACTAGGCTTCGAAATAAATACAAATAAGACTTTCTTTTTTTTAAATTTATTTAATGTGATTTACAGCTGTACAAATAATAAATACAGTAAATAAATATATTGTATGTTCAGATAAAACTAAATAAATGTTTAGAACCAGAAATGGGAGAAATGTCGGTGATATAGGAGGAAATACATTTGAACAGGTAGATAGGTAAAAAAGCTGTATTTAATTAAATTTAAAATAGGGGAAGCATTAAAAAATGATTCTGAAATTGCAGGTTACATAAAATTCCAATAGGCCTTTTATTTTTTATTATTCTAGATATAGAATGACTTAAAAATGAGTAGCATGAAAATTTTTAATATAAATAATAACAACAAAAATAACACTTCTTTCGTAAATGCTGACGTCATCTAGATCCATTGGCACGTTCTTGACTATCCTAGATATATTTTTAAACAGATTGCACAACTTTTCTAATATTCGTTAAATTCCGCATTACTTATCCTTGTAATAAGAAATACAAATTCAAACAAAAGAAAACTTTTTGTCGTCTTTTCCATTACTTTTTTATCAATCTTTGATCAATCAGACTTGCTTTTACATTTAAAGTCCTTTAAATATTCAAAACCCTCGCTGCTTTTATTATAGAAATCTTATAACAATTCTGGCTGATTTAAGGAATATTATTTTAATATTAAGGTTTATACATTGCTAATACCATGTAGTATAATAATGTACCATAGGTTTTGAAGATATCTTCAGACGTATATTGGAGTTGTATTAAAAGATGAAAATACTTATATTAAAAAAAATTAATCATTATTCGGAATGAATTTCATTTCACATTCACATCACTTTTTAATTAGTTCCGAATAAATATGATTAATAAAAATTTCTATCCTAATCTGAAGTCAACATTTGTATTCATATATTAAAACAATATTATTTAATAATAATCCGAATGCTATCTGATTTTTCAGTTTATTATTACGTTTTTCTTACGTTTCTTATCCATACAAAAAACTTTATACCATTTTAAATATATAGCAATAGTTGTTATGGATAAAAAATACATTTTTATATTATATAAATATATATGGGAATAGTTACTTTTTTCGGAAAGAATGTTAGAAATTAAATACCTGATTTCTGTAAATCGTTACCAATTAAAAAAAAAAATCATATGAAATTAAATAATAAACAATAGGTAGTTTCGATTCCAATACAATATATGATTGCTAACTTTCTTTATTCCCTCACATCCCCCCTCCTCTTTCTATATAATCCCTTAAAATACGTGTAAATTTAAATTAAATCAATTATTTATATAAAGCATAATTGAAAGCGTAATATTATTTAGAATTATGTTTTGTAGTTCGTTAGATCGTTTTAATTAGAAAAAATAAATAAATTTTAATGGTGCAAATATTTAGTTCAAACAAAGAAAAAATGACAATTTAGAAAATGTATTGCATGGCTAAGGGTTAAATTACAAATCTATATATTTTTTTAAATTTTCAATGAGAAAACTTTGAAAGATATCACTCCGGATACACCCTCCACGCCGTTACATTACTCAATGAACTGCTGTCGGCATGAATGAAACGAAGAAGAAGCCGGTACTACAGGAGCTACAACCTCATGTCCTGCATCGGAGTAGCGGTACCGAAGGGTGCGGTACTCTTCCGTTCTCCTACTGGATAAGTCACCATTTAAGTCCTCAAGTCCCCAGCCTGCGGTTAGGAAGAAAAAACAAGGCACAATCGAGCCGGCAGTTATCTCACTGTAGGAAATGCGTCAGTCTCCTCAAGGCAAAACTTCTTGTTAGTTGTTGACAGCGCTGGAGTTTTCTAGGCCAATTTCAACTATTAACTAAAATTCACATTTACCTTCTAATATTTCCAAGCTAAATCTTAAAAAATTAACAATGAAAATACAAGATGGATGTAATTGAAAGACTTGATCAAACGTTTTATTAGATGGAGATATTGCTATTAAATATATATGGTGTCTTGAATAACGGATAATAGGCGTAAAAAAATATGTATACGGATTATAAAACACTATATATAAAAAAAGTTGGTTGATCTTTTATTTCATATGTGGGTTCAATTCAAGTAGGGAATTATTTAAGCATACAAGCTAATATCGCATATAATAACTAATTTCACTAATAGCTCCTTAAAAAATTCATTAAACTATAATCAATTAAATTAATTAGTTTTAATTGTTTATTTTACTTATTACTGGATAAAATGAAATTCCTCCATTATTTGAAGAACAGAATTCCCAAAACTTTTTCTTAGTTTTTGAAGTTTTTTTTTTTTTTCGTCTCTACCTTATATACTTTCTTCCCAAATACATCGTACTGAAATTCCTATACCTCCTTATAAATCTAGTACAAAAAATGTTAATTTAAACAAAATAAATCAACCATCGAAATAGGGATGTTATATGGATCGCAATTTTCCACCTCATTTCAAAATATCAAATTGAAAAATATCAGTAAAAAATTTTAACTAACTAAGAATAAATAAGCAATCAACAATAAATTACTAGAAAAATATATAGCACTTATTTTATTTTGTGGTGACAACAGAATTTGTTTTGTTTTTTTTCGCATAAAGTATTTTAAAGTTTAAATATTCCAATTTAAAACAACGTATGAGTAAATACTTAAAAAAATTATGTTAATCCGGCAAAATGTCATATTTAACTTACAATTAATAATAGAACCTTTAACATCTGGCCATCAATATATAAAGGAATCTTAATCTTCCTTACTTCATGGATACAATTTATTGTTATTTGGCTAACCAGCTACCATATTTTTGTATATTTCGTAATATTACATTATGTAATATTTTTAGACAATGATAATATGGATAACAGAACTCATTCACACGATATTTACTAATATATAAATTAAATGATAACAGAATTAGAAAAAGTAGAGAAGGAAAAAAATAATAATAATGAAAAAAAATATTAAAGTAAAATCATATCCTAAACACATTCATATCTATTTACATTCAGCTTAGGAAACTCTGAACCGAGCTCTTCCCCCCACTTGTGGAGAAAAGGGCAGGCTCCAGAAGATCCCGGCGCTTATCTCTCTGCGACACTGGTATTAAAGGTCAGTGGAAAATGAGTGAGAGTGCTAGCCGCAGACGCTCAAGACTTGAGTTAAGAAGCTGGCCATCACCAGAACTCCAATATAATTATTTATAATAGCTCTCTGAATCTACAGTGCTTTAAAGATGAAACATATGCATCGCCTACTAATAATATACATGCCAATGTTGCATTAACGTGGAAACATAATTTACAAAGAAGCAATATCGTATAGATAGATTTTGAAAAAACATATACCAGGAAAATATATATGTGTAGATGGATCTCATGCACTATTTCCTTGCTGGACACTTGAACATCAAACCACGGCGGGCCAGGACTGACATTTTGACAGTTAATTCCATGTCCTTATTATAAGCAACTTCTGTTTTTTTTTCCTATTTCTTTTCCACGTTTCCTTTTTCGTTTGCTTTTACCTCTTTATTTTGAAGGGTAGAATCTTCCTTCTCTGTTCTTTCAACACCGTAAATCTCAGAACTCTATCCACTAAACACCATTCTTTAATCCTTTTCTCTTCATCTTAATTAATGTTGTCATCTTTACAGTTACCATTTAATATTATTTTGTTCCTGTTACTTTTTCCACAGTTTTATCTAACTGTATTTATATTTCACTTTTGTTTCATGGTTATTTTTGTCTTTGTGCTCTAATTTACATTCAGTAACTTTAATAGCTATAATAAGCACGCACTAGACACAAAATGTTTGGATAAGAAACAGTTACCAGATCAACAGTTTCAAATGTTTAAGTCTGTTATAGGTTTGAAGGTTTCTATCTAAGTTTCTATCTTTGATTAATTTATCCCTAATGTGAAATTTGAACCTCAGAAAGAGAGCTATTCACACTTTTAAATAAAGTCCATATATTTTTTCAAATTGGCTCTTCTTTTATTACCGTAAGATACCCCACTTTATTATACTTATTTTCGAATAGTGTCACAAAAATTCTTAATTGTTAGGGCCTGCTTAATTGTTATTAATTATCGTTTTAATTAATTAACTTTTAGGTGCGTCACCAGTTTATTTTAATCTTTATTATAAGTTTAGGCAACTAATGTTCTAAACTTATTATGGATTTTGTAAAGTGTTTTAAATAAATGAAAAATAAATTTTATATACTTTAATTGCAAAAGAAGACTTGATTTGATATCCTTTTCATGTAAGTTTGATACTTGCAAATATATTTTTGTTATTTTAACAACAAATATATTTAACTATTGATAGAAATAAAAATTATGAAATCGAGAACCAATATTCCTTACATACAATTAAGGCAAGGAGGCCACCAAAAATTCAGTTTAAAAAATATTTAGCTGAGAAATTAAAATACCTTTTCATTTGATAAGTGAAAAAAGAAAAACATTAGACTGAAACAATGCGGCCTTCTGAGATAATAAAAAAAGAAAAAGTAAATATAACGGCCTTCGGAGACACGTTTATGACACCACCTTGACTAATTTCCTAAGCTCTCTTTCAATGAAGTACAGTTATAGACAGGCATGCATGCAGCGACAATAGCAACGAAAAAAAAAAAAATTTTATATACAATAATAAATTTATTTTAAATTCATAATTGTGATATGGTTGGATTGAACATGACCTGCATAGCTTCCGGGTCAGCTTGAACAATGAAGGAATGCCTCAATGGAAAAGTGAGAGGAAGGTTTTACTCACCCACGCAGTAAGCCACCTAACATATCCTCATTCTTCTTATTTCCACATCAATAATTGTCTATTTGCCCAAAGCTTTAAGTGCTAAACATAATGCAAACTAAATCGACATTAAATTGGTGCCAGAGATTCGCAATATCATCAATGGATCCATCAAAAATATAATAAAGAAAAAAACGCTCATTTCCTTGACGTCTACTCGACAAAACACCGGCGGCAAATATTTTATTTAATAACTTGAAAAAGTTCATTATTTAATTTGTGGTATTAATAGTATTTAATGTACAAGACAGTGAGGGGTTTTAGAAATAAGGATATATCACTTAAGAGAAATTGTGAAATATAGAATTTAGAATGGAAACGTGTCTGAAATTTCCAGAATATTTGATAATAAAGAGATGAAAACTTTGAAAATGTTTGTGAATTATGAAATATATACAAAATGAACAAACTGGGCTTCTCACACATAGAGACCTGTTCGACAAACATAGTTTTCAAAAGCGTGTTCTATAAAAGAAATCGTCGTATTTAACTATAATATTCTTCTCAACCAAAATATGTATTAATAATTTATGAGAAAACTATTAAAAACTTTGTTTTCAGAATAATAATGTTTCTCGTTACATGTTATTTTCATTTTATTCTACCAGCATGGAGTCTAGTTTCAAGGATATAAAGAATGAAAATAACAATAAAACTATTACTAAATGATTAATTAAAATAAAAACATTGAGGATAATCTTTTTTCAATTTTACAGTACTTAGCAAGCTTTAAACATGTGCTATAAAGGGCGAAAAACACGCGGGAGTGCGGTGACTCACTGGTAAGGCATTGTGCTACTAACTCTTCCGACTCGGCTTCGAATACGGTAATGACAAATAATAATTTATTATTTTTCTGTAGCCGTGAGTTAACCCTGTGGGTTTAGGAATTCTCGACGATCTATCCTGCCACATAAAGTGAATACCCTTAATTGGGTGAAAATTTACCGGTCGAGCGTAATTCAGACCAAATCACCTCCTTGCGCAAACGTTGGTCCAATAACAAACAGTACTTCCTTGCCTTAGATAGTACTGAATCCCTGACTCTTCATGGGTTCTAGCAGTAGATTTATTTTTTAACCATTATAACTCATAATTACAAATTAGTAGGAATCACAAACCATTAAACAAGAAGTCGTTAAATGGAAAATAGCTCTTTACACTATGCGGTTTCGATTCGATTTCACATATCGAATATACATTATCCATACTTTGCACAACTTACCACAAATATATTTCGAGAAAAACTATAGATAAATAAATAATTGCTAATTTTTGGATAGATTCTTAGAATATAAATAATTTAATAAAATCATTTACGGATAGCTATTAATTATAAAATATAATTATCGTTATTATCTAATTACTTCAATTATATCTCTACATCGATCGTGTGTACAATACTCTTTTAAGATTACAAAATATCTTGTGATATGATCTCGAGAAGTTTACATCCTCTTCAGGAAAGTCTCAAAGGAAGTGTAATGTAATTAATAATTTATCTTTGAATAATTAACGAAACTACAGGATGTTTACTTCCACAATTCCTCGTTTTAAATCTTATAAAAGAATCGTTTAAAATTGCTCAATTCCTGATATTTCATCACGCTGTCTTCTGTAGACAAAAATGACCTAATATACATGAGATAAATGCATTTATTATTATAGTCATTTTTATGTTTGTGATTCATCATTATTCTTATAGATTTTTAGAATTAAAACAAAACTGGAAAATATAACTAATATATTTTTTAATATGAAATTATTTGAAAGTTGTACTTTTTTGTATAAATTATCTTATAAATAAAATGTTTATAATCTGACCGTTCCAAAATTTTCAAACAATCTACCAATATATTTATAACATAGATATAATATAAATATAATAATATATTAATCATTTTTTGTGTATACGTATACATAGCATTAAAAATATTTTTTATATTACTAATAATATCAGCAAAAATTAATTCCTACTAAGGAAAAAATATAGAAATTTTACCGAATGAGGAAAAATTAAAAAAAAAAACAAATATTAAAAATAATTAAAAAGATAAAATTTAAATATACTTATATCTGGATTACCTTCTCCACTATTTACTTTGAACTACAAGATGGTAAATGTAAATGTTAAAAAAATCCTTAACCAAGTTCTCACCTTATAAAAGTGTAAGCATTAACAGAACAGATAAAAGCTTATTAAAGATTCTTAAGACAGGAATCAGTTAACTTCAAACCAACAAATTTTTTAAGTTGATAAAAACTACAAAAGATTATTGATATAAACTATAGAAATTTTGATAGACCAGTTAAATTTGTTTTTGTCATCCACTTGTACCTTCAAACTATTAGGCATATGAATCACACTAACGCAACATATCTTTTATGAATGTTTAGTTATATTGAATTACTTGATAGTTTAAGTTAAATTATTTAAGTAAATAAAAAATTAATTTTGCATTTTTTTTTTCAGGTGAGTTTTCATATTAACCTTTCTACTGATTTCGTAAGTTTTTCCAATCTTTTTTTTTAACGTACTTAGGTGAGGGAAATCGGATAAACAATTAAAATAAAATAATGATAAGACTAGCATTATTATATTTATTCATTTTTATAATACTAGTAAAATGGTTGATGAATGTTTATATAAAGCTGTAATTTAAAAAAAAAAAAGTACTTTAAATTATTGATTCATCAAGAATTACATAATAATGAATTTTTGAGGATTCTTAAAAGTTTTTAAGAGTAGAAGTATTTATTTATTAATGAATTTATGAGTATTTTTAAGTATAAATAATCTTAATTCCATTTAATTAAATAAATAATCCAGAAGACAATATTTGGAACCACGATGTAAACCTTCATCATAGGATTATATTATGAGCCGAAACGTTCGAAAATAAATCCGTTATTTAGATAATATAAGTAAACTTTTATTTATAATCTAAGTATATCATTCATTCTCCAATCATATTCAAGCGCTATTACACATCAATTTATTTAATTAATATAAGTAAAACTCAAAAATATGACAATGGTTACAATTAAGTTGGTAACATTGAAAAATAAAATTATTGAATTTCTCAAGTCAAATCCAATTACAAAGTATTGTGAATCTCTGAACAATCATGAATTTCCAAAAACTTTGGTTCAGAATCTCTCAATAATAAACTAATTAAAAGTTAATACAGTGTGAAATTAAATTGAATCCATATATTTCAGTATTAAAATAGAAAAAACAGAAATACTTTAACTTTCACTTACTTATTTAGAGAGTACATAGTTAGGGAATGTATTGGCAAGTCAGTTGGGTTTTATCATAATTTAAAAAGTCTGCGGTTTTAAATGACGAATTTAAAAAAAAATGCCTATAAAGTACCATTAACTTAGTTTATTTGAAAAAATAAATAATTCTTATTGTTAGCAAAAATAAATAATGGATACATCTTAAATATATTTTCGTTATTCAACTTACAAGAACTGCGAAATATGAATTTTTATAGCTGTGAAAAATAATCATTTTTGTCCACAATTTTTGTCTTCCCTTGTCTTTATGTTTTTTTTTTTTTCAAAAATCACGAAAATAGTGATAATCTCACACGAGCTTACCAATCTTCATAAGACTTAGGTCAGTGTAGAACTCCAATGAAAGTCTTGGGCCGACGAAGGAAAAGAAAGAAAAAAAAAAGACTTGGGAACATATGTACAGTTGAGTAGGTAAAAATTTATAATACGCGCAACGCACCAATTTTTTTTTTCAATTGTTCTTAATTTTGTATATCTACTGGTGGAATAGTATGCAGCTATGAAGATAGTCCAACAGTGTATCAAATTTTGATAGATTCAAAACAACTATTTAACCTAATTAAGTTTTCTTTTCTTTTTTCTTTCTTTTAAGCCCCATGGGTCCATAGGGTTTGACAAATAGGGGTAGGTAACACCAATGATGGGTGGGTAAAATCTCTTAAGTGCCCCATACACTGTCAGTTTAACTGAAGATAATCGTAAGGCCGTAGATCGGGATTGCCCACACATTTATCAGTTGATCTGAAGATAATGGACTGCAGTTCGCCCGGACTGAAGGTGTGTGGTCGCCGGGCAGGCGGGGATAGGATGAGAGATTCGCGACAGGCAGCGACCTGTCGGATAATGATCTCATGTGCCCCCCACCACACACTGTCA
>NW_027114806.1:1405766-1408347 GCF_000696795.3 Halyomorpha halys
TGCAGTCCTGTTTCATTGACCGACAGTCCGCCTGCAGGTACCGGACTGTAGTGTGTGCTATCTTCAGGCTATAATCTGCAGTTCAGTACGGCCGCCTGCAGGCGGTTGACTGCTAGTGTATGGAACTCGGCGATATTGGTCTTACGATCGCCTGTTGAGGCGACGGCCTGCAGGCAATCGCATAGTGTATGGCAGGCCTTATACTGCATTTCAAATGCATTTTAGAAGGGGAATGAGGAAAGGAATAAGCCTGGACTTTGGGAAATCGGTGTAGTCTGCTGTTTGATGACAGGGAAAATAAATCAAATTTATTACATTAAAAAAATTACACCAAGTCATCGGGAAGCAGAGATATGCAAATAACCTATGAGAAAAATTAAATAAGAAAATATGGAATGCGGCTAAATCTTGAAAACAAATATGCAATAAAAATATGCGTTTTTAACATCTGTGAGATTGCTTATAAATAAAGACAATTTTTGGGATGATTATTTGTCTGGTGACAAAAATCATGTTCCTACGTTATATGTTGATGCAATTATTATTCATTTTAATCTAAAATGGTTGACATTTAATTTAAGTGTCATTGAAATTTAATTTTTGTATAACCTTGTCTAATTTGTGTTTTTAAAACTATGAAATCCCAAAGTACTCGCTGAAATTTAATTTCTGTATCACTGATATATGATTTTTTTAAAGCATTGATTGAAAGCAACAAGCAAACAGTTGGCTCAGTGTGTTGGATATTCCGAAAGTGTTTTTGAAATGAACGGCATTCGAACGCAAAGTTCAAGGATGCAATGGATGCTGTATGGTGGAGGGACTTCAAGGAGATTCTCTTTCACCCCGCTCCTTAAATAACTGTCCTTGTTGCATAACCAAAGATTGGATGAATACTCTTCGTTATATCAAATCTCAAAAAGGAAAACAATTAACCAATAAATGAAAGGAAACGTAGTTGTATTAGGATTGATCTAAAATCACCCGTAGTAATATGAAATCTCTCTCCAAAAGAAGTGTAGGAATTAAACGGCTTTATTAAAGGCATTACTAAAGAGGGAATGTCAAGACTTCAGGTGATTTTAATAAGTATCCAGTTAGTTGGTTGAAAGCATTTTATTACACTGAAACATGCCATTGAATCCAGTAAAAAACTGAGTAAAGCAGTGAAAGCAGTACACTGTTACAACCCGTAAATGGTAAACTCTTTACTCAGAGGGGTGGTATAACACTAATCTGAAGCCAAAAAAAAAAGGTTTATCTAAAGGTTAATAGGAATGTTCGCCATTCTAATCTAAACTGAAAAAGAAGGCAGCCAGTGATTGGCTTCTAGTGTTCCCCTACTCCCGTACCACGCTTTTGAAAGGCACATAAGGCCTGCCATTTTTGTTTCACTTTTCCTGAGGACTTTACTACTTAGATGAAGGGTATAGGGTAAACTAGGCGGAAAAATGAAGGCAAAAAGGCGGGTCTTATGATGGACCAAAGGCGTGACAGAGGAGTAGGGGAACAGTACGAACCAATCACTGGATGTTTTCTATTGAAGTTTAGATTAAATTGGCGGACGATTCTATAACCTTAATATAAACCTAGCCTCCGTTTTTGCATGCACTTTTGCAATGAAGGTGAGTATGTTATGCCTGCTTAGCTCTGTAACTGGGGAAACCAGCAAGCAGGGCCTCTGTGGAGAGATACATTATATAGATTTGCAATATTTTTATATCCATATCAGTCGGACATTTAACAAATTTAATACTATCAAGATAATGACCTCTTCAAACTCCTTAAAATACTGCATCTCAAGAACTCCAGGGGTTTGAATCAAAGCAAAGACAAGAACAAAAAGACCGGATTAAGAAACCTCCTCGAAATATACTAAGAGATAATTCATAAAAAAAAATACAAATATAAATAAAGAAAAAAACCTAGAGAAAATCTGAACATAATTAAACAATATTAAAAAGACATCGTGTCCCTAAAATAAGAGTAACTATTATACAATATACATTAGGGACATTGTAAATATAACTAAATGTGTTTTTTTTGTTAATAACAACTTTTGTAATTTTAGTTTGAAAGAAATTCAGGGCACTAACACTAGTCTAAAAAGCTTTCTATGTTTATTACAAAGTAACACCAAAGCACGGGACTTAGGCTGCAAAGCTACTGAGTGAAGGCAGGGGTTACCTGTTCAGTTTACTACAATTGACTTGGCAAAACACTCCTTATAAAATAAATTGCAGAGAATATATTTTAATTTACAATTACTGTACTCTGAGCTACTGATATATGTGAGCTTAACTAAAAAAAGAAAAAAAGATTATAGTACTGAAAGCCTATTTATATAAAAAATACGAATATCAAGTAGTGGAAGCTATAAAATGTTGCATACAACAAAAATAAGTAATAAATAAAAAAGTAACTATTTCACTATTAGAAAATATCGCTAAAAGAAATATTTTCAATATTTATTATGACCCATATATAATGCAGAATTGTGAAAGATATATTAGAAACTGAATAGAAAATTTTGAAGACACTCACTAACTTTGCGATTACTGTTTTGAATATAATAAATAAA
>NW_027114806.1:1408397-1422149 GCF_000696795.3 Halyomorpha halys
TATAAATGTGTAAACCGAACTATGACTTTATTAAAATATGTTTAAACAGTTTTAATCAAATTTAAAATCGTAGAACCCAGCCAACCTTTTGAATATCATTATTTCTTCTTTAGTAGCCAATTTTCATAATTGCATATGCATTATTTTTTAAATATATTATCTTTGGTAACATATTATATTAAGACTTAATATGAAATAAAATCAATTCTGTAAATTTTTAATTAATCAAATACAGCTCTAAAAAAAATTTAAATGATTTTGGCGGTATAGACTTGAACGTTTGTTAGCATTTTCCTTTTTAAAACGAGTTTCTAAACATTTTATTACGTATCAAAGCTTTGCTTTTATACTTGTGCATCAGAAAAAAAAGTTTTGATTTTATTTAGAAATGGACGTATTCCAAAAGTACCCTAAACTGTGGTTACTTTTTTTACTGACTGTTTCAAAGATAGTTGAATTCTTTAAACACAAAATAAAAATTAGACTTTTCTTGTCAGATGTGCCATTATTCATTATTTTCTGTTAAATGAATGCAACAAAATGTTTATCTTTAATAAATAATAAATATTTAGTGATAAGTACATATCTCAGGTGTTCTATACCGACACCTAGCTAGTTCAGTAACGTTCAATGGCGACTTATTGCTTCAGCGTCAACTCTTTTAATAGAACCTCACTAAATGAATAATGAATGACTCCGAAGAATATCTAGTCAGAATTTTAAAGAGAAAAATATGCGCTTAATTTGCAACCCGATACTCCGCCGTTATTTCTAAAAAAGGTATAGCTGCATAATTAATGAGTTTCAAAATAGAAAAAAAAAATAAGGGAACAAATATTAAGCAAACATATTGATTAATTGAGTTTGTGCAAATTATAGTTTTCATGACCACTTTTTCATCAAGACTATTTTTATCTACTACTAGATTTTTTAAAAACTATGTTAATAGTGGCACATCTTTAAAAAAAGGTTTATAAAATTGTTGAAATACGCTAGACACGGCACGATTTAGAAAAAAGTTGACAATTGAACCAAGCATGTATGAGTTATAAGCAGGGAAGTTGCTAAAATTTATTGAGGAAACTAGGAGAGGTTTTCTAAATATTTTTAGCAAATTTGCCGAATTCCCCAATTTAATAACCTAGATTTATTCCTCTCTCCTCATAATTGTGAATAAAGTTAAATAAGTTGTTTTGAAAATTTAATAATATCTTTAGAGGCAGCGTGGCAACGCGGCAGTCTAACAACCCACAGGGTTGTCAGATCGAATCCCGGTCCCACCCGGACTTTTTTCAAGCACAAAAAATAATGCAAAACTCACTCCTACCCCTTCCCCTCCCCCGGGCATTTGTGAGGCCCTTTTGTCAATGGGTGGCGCTCGCAAAGAAATATGCGTGGGAATGACGTATCCACCCTGCGAAAAAAAAACACGTCAAGAAATGTATATCAAGCGAGGGCTTAGACCTCCATGGTCTGTCGCGCATATAAATAATAATAATAATAATATCATTAAGTAATGTTTTCCTACCATTTTAGTAATTTTAAGTAAGTTCTCAATTATCTAATTTTTTTTTAAATTAAGGGTTTGAATAATTGAGGGAGGGAACTGTTCATATACCTTTTCTATTACGAATTCCATAGATATATATTACCTTCTAGGGAAGCTACGTAAGATTTCTTAGCGAAAGATTGTTGTAATCAGTTTCGACCGTCGTTACATCAAACTTATTACAATCAAAGTATACCATAAAACAGTGGTCCCTATATACAATATTTTTTAGCCGCACCACAGCCTTCTTGGTCTAAAACACAATAGCAAAACCATAGCGCTAAAACGATTATGCAGCATGTTATCCTTAGGACGGTTAATTATATCTCCAATAATTCTCTTACATTTAATTATTCTATAAATGTTTTATTCTTTAATTATATTACTATTATAATTTGTTTTAACTTATCTTTATTTCTTTTAATTGTTCAATAAATATAGCAATGTGAATAGTTAACGATGTTTTTTGCACGAGACCGCCCTCCTCAAGAACTACTTTTAGAAACTGATAAAGTCTCATAATGACCATTTAATGCCCTCCAGACCATTCTAGAAATGAATAAATGAAATACCATGAAGTTTAAACATCGAAAAAAATTGGATAATTGCTGTTTAAAATAACGTTTAAAAACAATATGGTTGATGAAATTCTATAAGTTGTTAAATCAGTTCAAACATGCTTAAAAAAATAATCTTCGTCTCTTAGTGAATTAGAATTTATATCGATTGAGAATTACGCAAATTTTTTTTCAGACAGCCAAAAAGTTGCACTTAAAGAATTAGTCGAAGGGTCAACTATGTACCTCAGAACCTGACTAACGTGAATCTCCTTTGACCAGCGTGAGTTGAGCATACAAACCGCTTTATCATACATTATTACAACCCGTAGAAAGGCGATTTTTAATAGTCTTAAGTTCTTATGTCTTAATGAATAATCAAATTGTACATAAAAAGATATAATAACCTGAAAATCTTAATATTTGTCCTTAAATAGTTAATTGGATGAGCTATATTGTAATGTGTGTCTAGATCTGAAGCACAAAACAGTAATTTTCTACAGTAATTAAAAAAAAAATTATAATTTTAATTATTAGTAAATAACTTTGGTTTCCTTGTGTTTCTAATTTGTAAAGAGGTGCTAAATTGAAAAATGAAATATACAGATTTGAGTACAATTTTTTTTTTTTTTTTTTTTTACCAAGGGACTCTTATTTTTAAACCATAGTAATTATACGTTTTAGGTATTATAAAGTTTGTTTTATTTTAAAACTAGCTCTTTCATTTGTTGTAAATAAAACGGATTAAGCGGGATTTGAAACAATATCATTGGAAAAAAGACATAATTTTTTTAAATATCTAAATTTTGTTAGATACAAACTAAAAGTTTGTTAATTTTCAATATTTATTCATTATGTCAGAAGATAATGAAGTTGGTGTATATGAATTTTGGATTTTGTTTGCTTTTTTCTATTTTGACCTCAATGACCGGTAAACTAAATGAATATTTGACATAGGTAACTTAAATTGTATTTTTTTTTTAATGTATTTAATACATTTATTGAAATTTTTAACTGTACATTATAATGCATTGAGTAAGTTTGGTCTTAGTTGTAATGGAGTGATACAGGCGTGTAGAGAACTACCCATTGGTAGCAAATGCACCAATAACAGGTCTCTTGGCCATCTTCTTTTTAGGCGCCTCGGAGGATTGTCAGGAATGAAAGAGGATCTAAGGTTAGTGGGTTTGGGTGGTTAGGGAGTTTATAATGGAAGGAATGATATCTGGTTTGTGCTAATTTAAATAGTAAAATGACTTATTGACGTTTCTAAATCAGCTCCTACTTAAAATCTACAATCATAATTCAAGTATAACTTTCTAATACAAGTTAATCAATCTAAACTTTGGCATTGCAACGGCGATATTGGACTATAAAAAATTCAAGAATGATTAAGAGTTTATGAAAATTAAAGAACAATCCATATATCCAACGTAAAAAAGACTAATGACCGTAACAACTTATCAATGGATAGAGAATAAGGTTATGAATGGGAGAGAGAAGGAAACTAGAGCAGCTGCGAATATCTTTATCGGTTTTGCGGTCATGGTCTTTGTCTTGGCTTGAGCCAGGCTATCTGCAAGACAAGAACATTCCACACCGGATCCTATCCCGAGAAGCCGACCAGAGCGTAGAATGACTTTAGGTTACGCAAGCAATGACACTGGAAGCTGCTTGCTGGTCTAAGCATTTGAGTCCAAGAAAGATCGTAGTCGACACAGGAATAGCTAGCTATAAGCAATCAATCATGGTTATTAAAATAATAAATTTTATCAATTATAATAAAAAATATCCATATAGTCTCGAGATGTTTATTTTCTTAAATTTATATTACGCTTAGGCTATTCTCCAGGAAATCTTATTTATAATATCATAACAAAGAATGTCGTTAAGACGTTGCTATTATCAAAATTTATCTTTGTTAATCAACTACTACTTCACTTATTCCAATTTCATTGAATTTACACTATCTATTACAATTTTATCAATCGGTTTATCCTTGAATTTTTTAATGTGCCGTTCTTGGAGGTACTGCAATATCAGGTTGACCGGCGAAAGAGGTTAGCGCCCCTCCTAGCACTCCTATAGCGTAAATTGAATAAAGCCAGAATAAGTGAAATATTGGATAGAAATAAGTTAAGTGACTAAGATAAATTTTTATATAGGCAAAATAGTATACAACCTTTTAGTGATATTATTAGCCGTAAAATTATAAATAAGATAAATATGAAAATGATCGGAATAGCCGAAACGTAGTAGCAATAAGAAAATAAACATGTTGAGGCTATATAGATATTTTTTATTATATTTTATAAACCAGTCTCAAACTAGAAATTAAATTATATATAAAAAAACTTTCGTCATTTTAGGAGAATATATAGGGTGGTAAGAGTAGTACAAATCAGAAAATAATACAAATAAATTAGTAAGTAATTAGATTAATAAGAGACGGTATTTGTGTTATTAATATCATTGATAAAAATAACACAAATACCGTCTCAATATTAAGTAATTAGATTAATAAGAGACGGTATTTGTGTTATTAATATCATTGATAAAAATAACACAAATACCGTCTCAATATTAAGTAATTAGATTAATAAGCTGTATATTTATCGTTTCGATAAAGTTTCGAGTCCTAGAGTATAGTATTAAAAGCATTTTTTTTTTTGTAGAAGAAGCATGTCAATTTTAATAAATTATGTAAAAATATTACACTAGTAACGTTCAAAAGTTTGTATTCCCCTAGATAAAAAATTCTTTTGTGGTTGAAAAACCTACAATATAAAAAAATAAACATAAAATAAGAAAATAAAACATTATTTATTGTATTTAACATATTTGAAGTAGTTATTATCAACGACCACGACAACGACAATTGTACCTCTACAACCCATAAAAGGTTAAGGGTGCAGTACATTGTAAGCATATTAATAAAGGTACTAAATTTTAAGAGGCTGGGTTGACCCCTGGAGGGCTCTAGAACCCACAGGGTTGACTTACGGCTACAGTGTAATAGAAAACCTTTTTCTGCCGTGCCAGACTCAAACCAGAGTTCTTGGAGTTTGTAACATCGTGCCTTACCACAGTGCCATTGCGCTCCCTGACTATTACAATAAATATTTATATTTTCAACATGCAGAAATAAAGGACTGAAAAGGGTAGTTAGGACTCGCAAAAATGTAACAGTGAAAATAAGAAATCTACTTTAGACAATGTTTTATGTGAATACTAATGTTTATATTTAAACAATAAGGTAAATGGGATACATCAATCTATTTATTTTAACGTACAAAATCCATAACAATGAAAATATTTCGATGTGAATATCTCCTAAACAAAGCATTAACAGAATTTTTTCCTGATTTGAGACATTTGATTCATATTTTGAGTTTGGATACTAATTCCTGAAACAATCGGTATACA
This sequence comes from Halyomorpha halys, assembly GCF_000696795.3. NCBI lineage: Eukaryota > Metazoa > Arthropoda > Insecta > Hemiptera > Pentatomidae > Halyomorpha > Halyomorpha halys. The sequence goes on from NW_027114806.1 coordinate 1,413,930, forward strand.
TGCAAATGTGTGTTTATACATATATATCTTATGTATACGTTAAAATGTATTATAATCTACGTTGAAGAATGAGTAATTACTTGTTGTTGAGTAAGGAAACTGAGAGTGAATGAGGAAAAATACGAACGTAAAATGAAAAAAGTTATTTTATTGCATAAATACAGGATGAATTGCCTATCGATGACAATTTTCGCCTAACTGGATTCAATTTTCTTAAATTATGTGTCACTACAATTCATACTACTTTAATTTGATCTTAATATGCTACGTAATTAATTAGCAGCCAAAATTCTTAATTAATACATAATCGGGTTTAGTTCTTAGTACATATATATGTGTGTATGTGCGCGCGTGTGTGGGTGTGAAAAGCAAGATGTAGTGGTTAAGAGTTTAAAATTGATTAATTTTTTAGGGTAAAGTTATAAATATCCGGAGGTCAATGAAATATTATAGCTATTGGAAACGATTCAGTTAAGCGTTGAAGAATTAATAGGAGTATGATAAAAACCGTAAGTTGAACAGAGAAACTAGGAGAAGAAAGAATATAGTGTTTATAAAAACAAATACTTCACATTATGAATATTAGACAATCAAATTAATTAATATTAGTATATTCGTTTATGCTATTTGTGTCTTTAATTAATTCATGTATAAAACATGAAATTATTTTTCTGGACATTTCAAGCACACGCTCCTTCATTGTAACCTTTTTTATCTCTATAATATAGTGTATCTACTACACAATATCTCCTGAAGCAAAAAATCAGCAGAGGTCACTTCTTATAAAATCATAAAATTAAACAATTACTCATCCTTAATTTAAATGATAGTAGTGACCTTCCTTTCAACCGTTAAAAAAAATAAATAAATTGTTTTTAAAATATAATAAAATTTTGATGGATGTGAAAGCTTTTTTGTTTTATTTTATTTTTTTTTTAACTTATTAATTCTTCTGAATATCCAATTTATCCCTCTCCGTGTTTTTGGCTTCTGATACACATGGTTTGATTGCGCTCAAAATTATGTAATAATTAGCGAACCCAATTCCCAATGACTTCCGTCTAAACCACCCACCTACGCTTCTATCCCTTGGGCAATTACCAAACGGTTCAGTGTTTATTAATCTCTTAGGGGTCCGCCGTTCGTTGCTGATCCCTACAACCGCAAAAGTCCATCATTGTTGCCAAAAGCTTTTAATGAATACTTATTTAGTTTTCGTACTTATTTCTCTTCAATAAAAATATTCCACAGTTCCTGGTAGTCAACAAAACCGTAAGCGTTTTTGAAATCTATATAAAGCTCATGAACTACCTTGTTGTATTCCAACATCTCTGTTGTAATATTTTATATCTTTATTTAAATAAGATTAAGTAATATTTGATCTACAGTTGAACGATTTTGTCCTTTACCACAAGACGATGATGTAAATCGGCTTTAGAGTACAGACAAGTAAACGTAATTTAAATAGAGCCTAATGATCATACGGACGAATTTTAGGATATTCCGAACACTGCTTATAAGTTGCAATAATTGTATCATATATAAAAATATGTGAATTTGAGTAAAATATAAAAATATCATAACATAAAAGGATGATTGTATTACTACATATTTATGGAAATAGTTTTATTGCGTTTATAGGAAAAATTATAAAATGCAAATGTATTGTTCTTAAGCGAAGACTTGAAACATATAAATCAGAAATATTTACCTATAATCATATGGTTGACTGTATATAGATTTTTTCAAAAATTATATTTCAACTTAAGAGATGTATTGTTTTAATGTACCACAATAGCCATAGGTATGACATTGTTTCTGAGATCTTTAGTATTTCAGATTATTGTTTCCAAAAGGAAAGAAAAAAATATAATCATTTCAATCTTTATAATACACACCTAATCAGCTGATGAAATTGTTAATAATTTGCTTTTAAATTAATGACATTTGAAATTTCGGGTTTTAAGTTATATAAATAAATGTAATAGTAATAAAAACTGGACACATCCAAAAACATTGTTTTCAAAAAAATAATAAAAGCAAAATCCATTGTTGCCAGGCATAACAAGGAATGAAATCCTACCCCACTTTAAAATGTTTCTCAAGATTAAGAAATTAATGATTACACATCCATTTCTCAGGGTGTGGTCCATTTTATTACAATTGATACCTTAATATATGTATATCACATCATTAATCAATTAATCAGAAAAACAAAACATTTAGGAAATGAAATATCACAATAAAGGACTTTCACTCAGTTTCCGTATTATTCAAAAATATATCCTGCAACTAATCCATGATAGGGATAATATGAAGGAATATATACAAGTTTCTCATAAAAACAATGTATGTATCTTAATTTATGTATTTAAACCATCCGTTTTTCAGTAATATGAATTTCTCACATATTAATATCATCCACATTAAATATTGCATAACCCAGTTAACTTTCACTGTTCTTAATATTTATTATCATTGAAAATGTTTATATCGAAACTGCAGCCTTTATATACTTGAAAATATGTGTATATGCAGATATATGTGCAATCACATACACAAATAAAAAATAACATATGTTCTCGCAGTGTGTAGCTACACCCCATAATTTGTGGAATTACTTTTCGCTTTTCCTAAGGTTATAACAATGTCACGTGATCACAGCAATACTATTTTCAGGTTATACTACTTAAACAGTATACTCTGTAGACTATATTGTATTTATTACTATTATACAGCGTGATACTACTTCCACAGTTTCGAAACGACTCAACTGAAACAGCCTTAATGAAGCTTTACAAAATGGGACGAAACGTCGGTAAATAAATATTTGTTAACTATTTTTTGTTTTTTTTGTGTCTTCTTCTTCATAATTTGATTTAATACGGTCAATTATTTATATATAATTTTTAGGGAACTGTAAATTTTCTGGCTTCCAGTTCTCCAACGCACCTAACTCTGGGATTTTCAATGGAGAATTTTCATTTATGGATTCTGATATAGTAAATATGTTCACTCCGATTATTATATTTTTTATCGTATTTTTTCTTGGCCATAACAGCAAATTTCAATGTGAGATTTTCAAGGGAAAATAGGGTATTTTCCTTTACTACTTCTGATAAAATAAAATTTTATGAAGAATTGCGAAAAATAGTAAAAAGTGGTTTCATAATTCCTTTTCTCCTAAGGAGTTGTCATCATAATGTGACATTTCTTAATTGAGGTTCAGCGCTAAGACAGCCTTTTGGTCTCCTGGGCCGGTCGACGAAACTTAAATTATAATTTTTTTTCCAGACCGTTAATCGTCAATAACCGTAAAAAGGATGTTTTAAGTTTTTGCAATTTATGTCGTCAAGTAAAATTGGATTAAACCAGCCATCCGTCCTAAAATTTGATTAAGCAGAGGCGGTAAAAACAAATCTGTATGCCATTAGAAATCCCAGAGTAAAATCCGATGGAGAAGTGGATAGAGTTGGAATAAATACCCTGAAAAGATGCACCCAGTGCTACTGTTATGACCCAGCAGAAATATGAGACACTTTAAAAATTTATTTATTAGTTATTGTGGTTAAATAGTAAATTCTAAGCGCAAAGAAAAAGTTAATTGATACACAAAACCGAAAGAATTTACAGAGAGGACTAATGAATTGAAATAGGCGTATCAATAAAAAACATTAAATGTACACGGGTCAAAATCAAAATGACGTATCTGAGAATTTTGTTCTCTTGGGTTAATTGCATTTAAACATCGTCATTGATTCCCTCCACGATGGTAGAAAGTCCCCCCTATTTTCTTTTTTTTTTTTTTAATTTTTCCTAACTGGACATGGCATATTACATCGTTTATTTATAACAATAATTAAAGCAAAATTTTCTTATTTGCCACAGTGGCTTAGTATAAACAAAAAATTTTAATTATACATTATAATTTTTTGTTGATGGATTTTGAAATTAGTTTTTTTACAATCTGCTCTAATGGATAAATTCAATTTCAAGAATCCTTGGCTTTGGCTGAAATAAAAAATTAATGCCTTTAGTTTTGCAGCAATTTAATTCTCAATAATTTCAATTACTGCTTGTATCGGCGTGTTTGAGTAAAACACGGAGGCAACCTGTTTTGGGCGGTTTCGGTTTCAAAACATAAAACTACTTTCTCTGTCTGCAAGGACGATGTGCAGGAACTGGGCCGAACTCTTGCGGCTTTTTGAAGGCCTCCTTCAAACCTGTTCTAAGGCAATTAAACCAAATGTCATCGATTACATTTTAATTCGCTTATTAGGTTAGAATTTTAATCGAATAAAGTATGCCCTAAACTTATTTAGTCCGTACGGGTAAAATTGGGGATAATAGTAAAAAGCATAAGATCATTTATTAATTATAAAAAAAATAATGTCATTGAAATTCCGATTGCGAGCGATCAACGTTTACTTTTCATTATAATCTTGATAATGAAAACTACAAAAATTGTTTATTGACATGTTAAAATTTAGGCTGCTTAAAAGTATGTAATTATTTTATCAACGTTAGGTAAAATTTTGATTGATAGCAGAAGAACATTTAAGATAATTTGCTAAACTACACAAAATGCGAAAATAAAGTAATTTTATATTTATTATTGTTATAAATATTGTGAAAGAGGGCAATGAAAAATTTATATTTATGAGATAATATTTTTTATTTATATAAAAGAGATATTCTCACTGATGTGGTTTCACTTTTTATAAAAATTAAAATAAATATAGTGAAGAGTAAATCGTGACTTTGATAATTATTTTTGTAGATTTTAATTTCTCAATTAATGAACTTTCCACCTTCGTTTGCACTCTGATCATGCTGGTAAAGATGAAGCTAGTACAAAAACTACTCTATGTTGATTTTTTTGCATTTTATTACAAAACCAAAAAACCTTGATTAATTCCTATTTTGATCGGTATGTAGCAAAACGATAAGATTGTCATAAACTGACTAAAAAAGAAGATAAATTTAATTGATAATAAGAGTACAGAATAAACAGAAAAATAATTATTTACAGCACTTTTTATTCCGGACTTCACTTCCAATTATCCAATCAAAAATATATTTGTGTGGGGGTGTATAATGAATAATCTGATATAAAATGTATATTTAATGAATAGTCATATAGTTCACAATAATTCAGAAATGGTTTAAATTTTAAATTATAAGAAGTGCAGTCATAAATAAAAGGCGCTGTAAATAATTGTTTTTATAATAATTGTGTTTTCGCAGATTATTTAGCTTTTTTAATCTCAATTACTATTTTGGACTGTTAATAGTTCAATAACCTATCTTATCAAACAGTAGAATTGTGAACTTATTAGATTATTTGGAATAATAGATGTATATTGAAAATTGAAACAAATAAATAAGAATCCTCAACAAAGCTACTAATAATAACTAATTTGTTTTTATATTTACAAATAGCATTAGACATATTTTAAAAAAACGGCGAACGTCAGACTGTGTTAGAAGATAAATCTATTGAGTTATTTCCATCTTGTTTTTATCGGGGTTCTTTTAATGGGATCTTAAAGAGGCATCGACAGGTCAACTAAAATTAGATAATGTCTTCACGATACCTCGCCATTAGATTTGCAATAAACAAAATATAAAGACTATATACCAATGAAAATTAATGAATAAAGGAACAAATTGTATTTATTTGTAAATATTTCGACAAAATCTTCCGTTCATATTGATTTCGTAGTACTTGTTTGCCTTGCATATTCGGCTGATAAACAGAAAATATTTTAAGACTTATAACATGTACATAATGAATAATGGGAGTAATGAATATCTCTAATATCTATGGGATATTTGTGCTAAATTGTGTATTTTGATTGCAAAAATGCAAAAAATGCAAAAAAAAATGCAAAAAAACTCCATCCTTCCTCTTTCCTTCTCCAATCACGATTTACAATTTACATATAGCTGTTACAATTTTTTTTGTAAAATGTGCTAACAAAAAAAAAAAAATCACAAAATTTACCATTCAATTATTATTAAAACTGTGGAGGAAATTTAAAGGAAATGGGTAATCTTATACTTTTATAGTATAAATTTTAATTTATAAAATCAGAAAATAGTAATTGATCTTCATATACAATTATTACGTCTTAAGATTCTTACGTCGCATTTACTCACTATGTTACTTTTGCTAATTATAATATAAAATGATTTGACTAACATAACTAGGGAGAGAGGTAAGAATACATGTCTATTAAGAGAGGAAAAATGTCAGACAATGTTTGAAAGAGATTAATTTTTTATGAACAATAAAAAACTTTGAAAATCAGAATTATATTCTACTTTTAGCGCTACTCCTTAGGAAGTTCTTATGGTCTGCTCTAAAAAAACAAAAACATGTTTTGGAGGACAAACCACGTCGGTTTTGACTCGTTCCACCATATGGCCTCTTTGCTCATTACCTGACTTATACTATGTTAACCGCCCTTCTAGGATGTGGGACTAATAGTCAGTTCTACGAACTACAAGAGTTATGTAATGTGGTTGCCATATTTAAGATAACGTTTATTCGGTACTTCATTGTTATGTAAAGTTGATGTGGATTAAGTTATTTTCTCTCGGATATTAACTACCATCAATGTCCCTTGTGTGCTGAATGCTTTGTTTATATTCCATTTTCTGAAACTTTCACCCTTAATTCTCCTTCAAGATAAGTACTTGGGAGGTAATCAGTCATAATAAATTATAATAAATAACGACTAATGAAAGCTTATTACTAATCAATTCATATTTCGAATTACCTAAATCAAATTATAATATTTATAACTTTTTAGTATTTTTTTTTTTTTAATCTTCATTGACTGATCTTCAACTGAGTGACTATCTAAATTATACCTCCACAATCAGCATTCATGTCCTCTAATCAACAGAAAAACAAAAAATATTTCCTATACCATGATACGATATCTCCGTTCACGCACCCACCGCCCATGTTCATATCTTACAAGACTAAGAAAAGGAACAACATTCCATCTTTGTCTACTAACACAATCCATTTCTCTTCAGTGTATAGACACTTACACGGGCCATGTTAATGTGCCCGCATAGATTTATCAACAGTAATTGTTCTTAAATCTGAATTTCATAACCACAAAGTTAACTTTAATCTTTGAAAGAACAAGTACATATTATTTTCCTTCTGATATATCAATCTATGTCCTAGTTTCAGAAACAAACACTAAAAACATTAGTTTTTAGAAAAAATATTCTATTAATTTCTAAAAACTAATTCAAACAATTCTTCTATATTAAAGTGTTTATCATAATCTATGATATCTATCATATGTACATAAATAAGAATTGTTTGAATTAGTTTTTAGAAAAAATATAAATTAAATTAAAGTTAAAAAACTCTTTATGTTCAATTTTCAAGTTAGAGATACATTCAAAAAAATCGTTTAGTATTTTTTCATTCCTTTTTATGAATGCTAATAGGATCCTGATTCACCATACAAATGATTAGAGAAAAAGAAAATCCGCTGAATGATTTATGAAATGAAGGGTCATGGGTGCTGTGCTTTGTAAAGAAGAAATTTTACTAAACCAACGGTTGTGCAACGAGGTGATATGGTCAGAATCATGTTCGACCAACATATTTTTACACAACTACGGGTACTCACACTAATAGCTACAGGTTACAGATAATAATTATCTGCCATAGCCGGGTCCTTTGAGTTAGTAGTCCATTACCTTACCAATGAGCTACCCACTCCCACTTTCATTTGTTTTAGAATAAAATAGTAGTTAGTTTTTATTACAACATAATTTGGAACACCAAAACAATAATAAAATTAAACTGTAGAACCTTTCCTAACATTTATATTATTTTATTAAATATTTCTGCATATTAAAACCAAAGCCTTTAATTTAGGTTACATAACGCAGTTATCAAATATAAAAGTCAGAAGCGATATAATTTTCAACCACACTTGGCCCTATTATCAATATTGACAAAGTCATTACCTGATTCTTCAGGTCTTATGCGACTAAAGATATGAAAATTTAAATATTCTTTTACAAAGTTGTACTGATGTTATTAGTATTTGATTTCTTACATTTCATACACACTTACTATTTATGAACGTTATCTGTATTAACTTTTTTTAAAGTTATTTATATTAAATTAGGGTGACAATGACCCAAATAGTTGATCTGATATATATAATATAATATATA
>NW_027114806.1:1422340-1427026 GCF_000696795.3 Halyomorpha halys
TTTTGTTTAACTTATTTTGTTTTTATATTTATAACTGTTAGTTATAGGACACAGTTACAGAATATATGTTCATGCGTATATGTGTGTTGGTATTAATATATACGGCGTATTCACATACGTATACTTGGGGTGTTATTTTGTAACCACTTCTACCAAGGACATTACCACACGCAAGACATGCAAGAAGAGGAACACCAATTACGAATTGTCCAGAAGATGATGTTACGAAGGATATTTTGCCAGCATGCACATTTTATCTTTTAAATTACAGGAAAGACTGAAAGATAAAATGAAAAATTAATCTCTAAATTTTAGAAACGGAGGACGTTACTGGGTTTGCAGAATAAAAAATCACACAATTGCGCCTAATTTCCACCAGGAAATCAAGTATTAATGCTACAATTGTTGAAGAAACAAGTGCATTCTATTATGCTTCCTTGTAAATGAAGAAGTGCCTTTATTTAAATATCTATTATTTTTACATATTTGCTAAAACATAATAAAATAAAAACAAGTGCTAGAAGAAAATGAATGAAATTAATACCCTCTTCAATATAATACGACAAGTGAGACAATGTCAATATAAAAAATATAAAAACCTTTTTTAATTTGAAAAAAAATTTAAAACCTTATTAAAAAAATTAAAACATAAAACATGTTTTTATTTCACCAAGAAAAATAGGTCTTTCCGCATTACAATCCAAAAATTCAAACAATACACTATTCATTGTAAATACGACTAGGGGATTATGAAGACGTTGAAAACGTGTTTAGGGGTTAAGCTTTAGAATAACCATCTTGAATCCACTGGGCCTTAAAAGAACTAATCAAGTGACAATACAGTTATAAAAATTAATAGGAACTATATTTAAAGATTTTATTTAATTTTCCTATGTAGAGAGAGAGAGGGGGGGTAGTATGATTTCATTATCTAATTTTAAATATCAAATGACCAATTGTATTCCTTTATTAGTGTGATTAAGCAAAAATAAGGAAAAAAGCTATTTTATAAGAAAAGAAATACTAAATCTATTATATTAATTAAAGTTCATGTGTCTGAAAAAATATTGTTGTCCAGATTTCATTTTAATTTTGTAGTGGAAACGTTTATTTGTCTGAAAGAGTTGAACCGATCTAGAAAAAAGTATATTCTGGAAATGCTATAATAAATATCACGACTCATATGTTGGGAGCTCTACTTAAAACTCTGGAACACAGGTTTTATTACTTCTAGCTAATAAAACATGCATGTTAACAGGAAGTTATACCACCGATATGTATATTAAGCAATTATATTAATAGTAGTTGTAAAGTAATTATATCGATAGTCAATCATTGATAATAATCGAGTAATGTACCGATCAGCGTGTGATTTAAAATTCATCAAATTATTAAGAACCGTACCGGAAACCAGAACACTTCCTAGACTAATCGGAAGAACCAGTCCGACAACATACTGATCCCTTTGAATATTTTCGTTGACTGGTCGGTCAAATCAAGATGGAGAAAGTTCTACTTTCAAGACACATTAACATATCAATTCGCATAAAAATATTAGCACTTATAAAACGAGTTTACTCCACCTTCATCAGATGATGCATGGAAGGTAATACAGGAACATGGTGGATCCTTCCGCATCTCTCCTCTCAACCAAAACGAAATTGTGAGTATTAGGGAAAGGGCACTGGAAAGACCAATACGCAAAGCCAAGCCAAAATCATAATTCATTAATATAATATATCATCCAAGTAATAATAATAGTAATAGTGATAATTTATTGCTAGATATGCTGTAGATTTTTTTTTTAATATCAAAACTAATAATATTTGAATCTATACAAATATTGACATTGAAATCGATTTTAAAATTATATTCAAATCTGCAGTAACATCGATATTTGAATAGGTTCTAATATCGAAATTTGAATAGATTTCACTAAATATCAAACATCTAACAATTTTTTTTATGTTTGTATTTCTTTGTTTATATTTTATGAATTAAAGTCAATTAAATCAAAGTGATTGGGTAAAACTTTTGGACCACATAGTACACACATTATGAAATAACTATACACTTTTATAATAAATTTTTTTAACAGTTCTATATATTTTTAATGCAATGGCCATTTTCAATCAAACTAACCCTCAAAGCCTTCTCACCTCATTCATATTATTAAAACATAGTTTCATGTTTTAATTAATGTTTAATTTTGAAGAACTTGCTATAAATTGTTATTAAAATATTTTGAAATTTTTAATAAAAAAGTTTTATAATAATTTATTATAATTTTTAAAAGTGCTTCCATGAGTTGTTTACTCTATTTTAATAATATCACTGGGGTGAGGAAGAATTATTTGAAAATGACCGATGAAGTAAATACAAAACGTTATTAATATGTTTAAATAATATATATTACGTAAAACTTATAAAAATTTTTATTGTTATATAGTTTTATAATAAATAATTGTTGTTACAGTGTGGTCCAAATGTTTTTCCTCTCATTTTGACTGATATTTACTAACTATTATAACTATTTATAACTAACAAAATAAAGTGGTTCACAACAGATGCAAATATTTTCTAATATTCGCCTCTAGAGCTTATGTTGTACACTAGTACGACATTTTTTATTATGTTTTCGATCGTCAAAGATTAATATTGACACTTAGATATATCTGATTAAAACACACACATAAATAAATATATATATTAAATATCGATATTTCTATACTTTTCAAAGAAACCTATTTCTAAATAAAAATAATAATTGCGTACATAACATTGCACTTGGTTTTATCGACATAGAACCTTCCAAATTTTCTTTATCGTAATTTTAAGTTTCCCATTATTATCAGATATAATTACTATTTAATGAGTCAATTTTATTTTTCGTTGTTGGGTTCCTTTTTTATATTTTTATCTACCCTTAAACACTCCTTCCTATATTTCATCGTCATTTAATTATAATAAAAAACCTGAAGCTAGTAATTATTCAAAAACCTGAAGCGAAATTTCTTCTAGTATTCACTTTTAAATTTAATTAATTGTGAATTAAGATATGAACAGAAAATTCCAAACTTCTACCACAAGCAACCAGTAGTAAAATTCAAACTTTACTACCAACTAGTCAGTTAACTTTTAATAGAGTTCAATTGGTCGCCCATATGCGGGTATTGTGTGAGTAACTCCCCATTCACATCTTGAGACTTGTAGACTTCCCTACCTATTGGAGTTTTTTTATACAGTGACAAATTTCATACGATTAATTTCGTAAGCAAATATACATAAATTGATAAATTATAGTTTATGACTACTTCATTATAAGTCTCTCAGATTTAGTTGAAAAAATAATTCTACTGCATCATTTTCTTTTCAACCGCACCGAGACCTTTATTTTTAGATTTTTTTTCTATTTTCTATTGATAGCATTAAAATTTATCATTAAAATATTTATCTTCATCTATTTGTTAATTCTGTTTATAAAATGTTTTATTTGAGTTGGTTATTGATAATATGATGTGTAACCCCCGCGATATAATTTCTTCAACATTCTTAGATGTACGTCGTGATTATAGGAACCAAAACTACTTCCTTCACATTCTGTACCTGTAGAAGGTGAGCATTCTGGAACTTCTGATAGTACCAAATTTAAAAAAAAAAAACTAAAAAATTAATTTGAAAAGAATTATGAAGGACAGGACCAATAAATTTCCATGGTGTTACTAGAATTTATTTCTAGAATTAATGAAGCTAATAGAATTATTTGTGTCAAATTTCATCAAACCTTCAGAACGTCAGGGTTTTGATTTGATATGAGGTTTTTTTTTTAATTTTATACATATATTTTAATTAAGTTATTGTAAATTATATGATATATACCCCTCCGTAATTTATCTATGTTTTAGGAATTATTCACATAAGAAATTTTAGTAGTATAATTAATTTCCAAGTAAATGTACCTAATTTTTCATTATTTTTAGGTATAAAAAGTGTTTAAAAACCGTTATAGCACAGTATCAAAGAGGCTTTGGTCGCCCACTTTGGAAACTGCATAAATTATCAATTCTTTGCGAGGCCCAGTGCCCACAATTATACCGATATCTAAGGGTGACTGTACCCAGTGGGACGAATACAGATCTCACCCCGTGCCAACCTGCCATGGATATATAAGGAAAGGACCTACGTCCTACGTCAGACGCCCACTTAGGGATTTAAATATTCCGATCTAAGTATTAGTGCTTTTTCAACTGATGTCCTAGTAAAAAAAAGGGTTATTGGAACGGAAAATTCGATGCAAAATCAGGTGACTAATTTTAACCTTCGGCGGTTACCTTTAAGCATCCATCTGTATAAACACATCTAGAACTATATGAATATGCTCTATTTATTTAGACTAAATACTGTCAACAATATTTAAAAGATGTACATAATCATCTTCAATATATAAATCCATTTTTTATTGTAACTAACAATGAGAGCTAGTTAATTATTTCGAATTAAAATATAAGTAATTTCTTTAGAAGCTATTATATGAAAATTCATCATTTAAGCTCTGCAAAATTATTTCCATCAGGTAAAAAATCCAGCAAACATAAAAGACACAAAGCAGTTTGCGATACTTGGTGATTTAGTAAGGGGATGTTAATACAAGTTTCCTTTGAACAGTAGAAATCCATATTTTATTAT
>NW_027114806.1:1427320-1439634 GCF_000696795.3 Halyomorpha halys
TTAATACATGTTTCCTTTGAACAATAGAAATCCATATTTTATTATATCTAACAATGAGAGTTATTTAATTATTTCAAATTTTAAAAAAAATTATTAGAAATTTTTGTAGAAGAAGCAATTTTGAAAATTCATTACTTAAGCTCAGTCAAATTATTTCAATCAGGTTAAAATCACATATAAAATCTATAAAAGATACAAAGTAGTTTTCGTGACTTGGTGATTTATTCAGGGGACGTTAATACATGTTCCTTTGAACAGTAGGATTCGAAATTTATTACTATAGCTAACAATGAGTTAATTATTTCGAATTAAAAAAAAATATAGTACTTTTTGTGGAAGAAGCAATTTTGAAAATTCGCCACTTAAGCTGTGACAAATTATTTCTATCAGGTTAATATCTAGCTAATATAAAAAACACAAAGCAGTTCGCGATACTTGGTGATTTAGTAAGGGGCCGTTAAAACATGTTCCTTTGAACAGTAGAAATCCATATTTTATTATAGCTAACAATGAGAGTTAGTTAATTATTTCAAATTAGAAAAAAAAATTATTAGTAATTTCTTTAGAAAAAGCAATTATGAAAATTCACCATTTAAGCTCAGTCAAATTATTTTAATCAGGTTAAAATCTAGCTAATATAAAAGACACAAAGCAGTTTGCGATACTTGGTGATTTAGTAAGGGGACGTATATACATGATACATGTTCCTTTGAACAGTAGGATTCGAAATTTATTACTATAGCTAACAATGAGAGTTAATTATTTCGAATTAAAAAAAAAAATATATAGTACTTTTTGTAGAAGAAGCAAATTTGAAAAGTCGCCATTTAAGCTGTGACAAATTATTTCTATCAGGTAAATATCTAGGTAATATAAAAGACACAAAGCAGTTTTCTAGTTTTGGTGATTAAGTTAGGAGACGTTAAAACATGTTCCTCAAAACAATAGGATTAAAAATTTTCCACAATAGCAATCCTTCACTATACTTAATATATACATAAGCTAAGCGAAATCAAATTATAAATTTAAACAGTAGAAATCCTTTGAAGGAGTTAAGTTACGAATCTATGAAAATGGCAGGGGCTCTTCGTTTGAGAACAAATTTTAAAGACAATGCCTTAAATTCCAACACTTCTTTGCCTTAAAGACCAGGAAGAAACCAAGATTTAACTGACTTATAGGAAACAAAGGATCCAATGAAAGCTTTTAGTCTTGGCGGTGGGAACATCAGTTAACAAGGAAGCCGAGACGAAACATCAATTTACTGTTTCCTGCCAGACCTCATTCGTCTTAACTTCTGAATAATATTAAAATTCATACTTTAGAAATATCTTATTCAGTATTATTTTACCATTTTGAATCTTTAAAGGGTAGAGTATTTAAATCTCATGCGATTAAAGTATGTCTTATTACTTCATTCATAAAATAAAATATAAGACTATAAAAGAAAAATAAGACGAAAATTAGAATAATATAATACGATAATGATAAAATTAACCCATATATGCAATAAGAAACCAACGAACATTTTGGTAAAATTGTGTTTTATAAGCTATATCGAAATATTTTTCAATAATTTCCATTTTGCAACATTAACAGAGGGCACATCATTGCTCTAAATCACTATATATAGCCTTGGGTTTTTGTTCTAAAAAATAATTAATAAATAAAATTTTAAAAAATCGATATACTAATAAAACATACTTACTTCCTTATTGCATATGTGTGTTCAAATAAGATTTTTTTACCACAAATTTAACAAGACATGTACCAAGGATCAATTCCGCGAAATTGGAATTGTATGTAAAATAAACTAATCACTACACCATTTATTTATTTATTTGTTTTTAATCTTATAAAAAGAAAATGTTAATAGAAATTTATATTCGAATTGACTGAGGCTAAAAATAATCAATCAACACATTTTCAAAACTTATTCGGTGAATGGGGATTATTATTTTTTTTTTAATATAAGATCATAAGGAATTAGTTACATTTTTGACAATTTGAGACTTAAGACTAAACACGGGTATATATTAATAAATAGCTTATTTATTAAATAATTAGACAGCAGATATGTTAATATGAGCGTATTTACCTCTACTTGTTTTATATAGTGGCAACAAAAAAAAATTGAAAAAAATAATTTCTTACTATTACTCTCACCTAAACTTACTTTGATATTAATAAGGAATCTAGGAAGATATGGATGGATCAACAATATGTAATATGAAAATTAATAAGAAAACAATAACGTTTGTTTATTTAATAAAGAGCATATTTATCTAAATCTCGTAAGTCAGTGATATAAGTGTTTGCCTTAAATTTTCATAATAAATTCTTGCTATTATTTATACTATGAATTTCCTATAAGCGCTATTTCCGACTTTCGCAATCGACTGGAATTATTTAGAAATTACGAAGGATATGTTACCCACTTTCCAGATGGTTACATTAACGTGTTGACAAAACCTGACGACCATATGTGGCGGCATCGACGAGCATAACTTGGCAGATGGGAAGTCCCGGAGGGCGTATGTGTTTGGTCTGATAGGTCCAGATGTAGGAAAACATTTACTGATTTGATTCTATCTCGACCTTGCTTTGGAGCTTACATCCCAGTATAACCGCTAGAATGTAAACTTTTCATCTGCAATCAAAATGTCGAGAGAAAAAATTTAGAATGATAAACCAATTTATAGAAAAGATACCATTAACTACAAATTTCTCTCTCCGGATTTTCTAATACATAAACCGATAGACTTGGTTTTGAAGCCCTGTGGAACACCTATATACACCCCCAGTTGGACGAAACGTTCAATTTTCAGGACATATCTTTTTCGCTTAATATTCCACCTGTATTAATTTCCTAGACGGTAATACTCCATATACGTTGCCGTGTTGAATCTAACGCTGTTGTAGGTTTTATGGTTGGAATAATGTGAAAGAAGCAATTGTTTTTTATTTTCGCCCAATAAAATGATAAAAAAAAAAAAACGCTAATAAACTTCAAATGAAAAACTCACGTAAATGAAGTATTCATCTTTTATAATTATTAACAAAAAACCAACTGAAGCAATATGTGAAATAAGCTAACTTTGATCAATTTCTATCATTTCAGTTTACCAAAGAATTCGAAACCTTCAACTTTTCTAAAAAAAAAAAAATTGTTTTTGATCATAAATATTGATACATTATTTTAAATATCCGCCTGCGGTAAAATCTAACGAAGTCAGATTTATTTATAATACTACTAAATACCTGTAGATAACCCCCATGAAGTATTTTTGTTTTGAAATGACTCCACATTTTTAGAACACACAATAATGAACGAAAATATTTAGTATCACCAAAACAATGGGGGTGACAAACTAAGCTTTAGTTAAATTAAATCATATATATTTTTTAATTTGATATCAAGATTAGCTATGAAGTAAGAACAAGACTTATCAAATTAGTATATTTTGTAATATTATTCAACAATTTTAGCAAGTCTTTTTGTTGTTACGATTCGGTAAATCTTTGTAATTATTATATATGAAAGAATACAACAACATACAAAAAACATAAGAAAAAAAACAATTATACTGATTATACAAAAATATAATTATTTTTTCTTTATTAAAAGCTGGATATTGTATTTATTGTACATAATTTACTAGCGAAGGTTGATTGAAGGTCATTATAATTGAGAAACAATAACTTTTAGAGATGTATTTGTCATAGAAAAGTATATCAACAAGAAAAACTGACATCTGAAAAAAAAAAAAAAAAGCAAAAAAAAACTAATAATTCTGATTTTCTAAAGTACGTACTTTTTTATTTTTGAAAACCTCCTAGAAATAATCTATTTATAATTTAGGTAGGGAGATAAATTTTATTATAATTGAGAAACAACAAATTTAAAACACTTAATTTTCGGGTCATATTATTTAAAGTTTTTAACTTTTAAACATATTTATTAAAATTTTATTGAAATCCTTTGGATTCGTTCGCAAACACTCTTTAAAATTCGGTATATTTTGGTTATTCTCAGATTTGGGAAATGATACCAACAAGAAAAACGTAGATTAGAAAAAAAAATCAATTAAGCACAAATATCTAATAACACTGATTAACCAAATTTAATTTTATATGTTTTCTTTTTATAACCTGTAAATAGTTAATTTTTTAAAAGGGATGATCATTACTGAATTAAAATTATAACTGAGAGCAATGTATTAAAAAATATATAATTGTCGCGTAATATAATTTAAAGTTTCATTCGTTTTTAATGAATTTATTATTATGTCATTAATACCTTTTAAAATCGCTCGTAAACTGACTATCAGAAATTTCAGTGGCAGACAATTTTCATTAGAAAATTAATTTTCCTATTCTTGTCCTATTGGGTCAATCTTTCAATTTTGCATTGAATAGTTATTCATAGAAAAAATCTTTCTCATTGCAGATTAATCACTTTGTTTACAGAAGGCTTTTATTACACTTCTACTTTACTACAGAAAGAGATGTTAGCATTTTATACTATACTCTTTTCAATTACTCTACCTCCTGCTTCTACTTCGTATCTACCCATGGTCATTCCCCTCTTCTGGTCTGCAACCTCTTCCTCGTTCTATTATACTCTTCTCCTTCCTCCTGTCTTTGTCTGTAGTCTGTACGAATCTCCTCTACGACGAAGATTAATGCTTAAGCAATTGAAAAACATGTAAGGAGTGAAGCAATTAGTAAAGTAAAAGTGGTAAAATGATAAAAGAGGTAATAGAGCATATTTGTTTTCTATACATTTTAATAATAGGCGGTAATGACGCAGATCCTGAACACATTTCAAAGCAACATAATCCTTATTATTAGATTTCTAGCAGCCCTTAATAGATTTCTATTATAATCTTAACTTTTATTTCATTACATCCAGTATTAGTATTCAAAAATTATTAAAATCATCTTCCATATAATCGACTATGCGAAGAACAGTATTTTTGCTTATATTTATTTGGTGATAAACCCTTCTGCCAATTTTTTCTGAGGTTTGGACTTAAGACAACTTACAACTTTTCAAAAGAGAGAACCTTTAATTCTATTTTTCGTAAAGTGGACACGTACTCAGCACCACTGTGAAGTAACCCATCCGTATATTCTTAGTTTGCCGTATGTGATAAACTTAATAATTAATACAGACACATAATTATTGATTTTATCAATACTAAATCCTAGGAATTACGAAATAAATTTTAACATGTAATTTTTTTTTTGTAGTTAAGTATGAGATCAGAAGAATTCGGGGCTTTAACTTTTGTCGTCATTAATATCGAACAGCTGAAGGGACGTGTAATTTTTAAAAATGTATGAACATTCTAATTTTAAATAATTATTAAATACAGTGTTACTGAAGTGGTCATAGCGCTCCAATAAATTCTAAAAATATCATTTAACTTTAAAATAAAAAAACCAGCATTTTTATTATTAAAACTTCTTAAGACTATAATACGAATTGTAACTTAATTAAGCTGTGATACCTTGTAAGTCCGAAAAAAACATCAGCACTACGATTTTGCTAATTTAAAAAGTCAAGGAAACAGTAAAGAAATCTCGTTTCGGAAAACGCCTACATACTTTTTTGTGACTTCATGAATTCTATCGAGATGTTTCTAGAATAAAGCAATATTTTTAAAATTATATAAAGATTTTTTTTGAATTTACAAGGTATCGTAGGTTAAACGAAGAAATATATGATTCACAATTACTTTTATCCTAATAATAATAGGAGTTATGCGTTAGCAATCGTTTATCTCGCACAATTGTTTATGTCCTTGTACCAATTGGTGTTAATATATATTGACTCAACAATTTTTAACGTGACTAATGTTAGATTTTTTTTTTACTTTTTATTGGGTGAATCCATGCCAAGTGGTTCAAAATAGATGCAGTTCCTTTCTTGATCATTTAATTTTATATATTGACTCCTTGAGTATCAAAAGATAAAAATAATAATTAATATATGATATATATGTTTCTTTGTTTCTCTAAGACCCAATATTTCGCATATGCGGTTTCGTTGTCAATTCAAAAACTACATTTCTTATCGTTAAAAAGATTTAGCTAACACCATTTTAAGTTTTATACTAAACATTTTGTGTTGCTTCAAATATAATAGAAATTGACCTGAAGCTCAACATTTATTTCTCAAAAATCTTTGCAAGTATTTAAATTCAGGTAAACAAGAATCAAAATTAATGTTCAAAAGTCAAACTTAAAAGATATATGTATAGATTCTTTTAGAACTTTGTAATTTTGTGGAGTAGATGAGTAAGAAAAAGCCAACCATCCTAAAATATTAAAATAAATACAATTTTAACTATGATTCATTATAACTTATATTAAGTTATAATATTAAATAATTAAGTACTCCATAAAATATTATTCTTAGGTTTTAAGACCCAATTTCAGTAAATACAAGTATTTCTGGTTTCGTCGATAGTTCAAAAACTACCCTACTTATTCATAGAGAGATATAGCAATCACTATTTTAAAGGTAATGTTAAAAGCTAAAAAAAAATATTCTGTATTTAATTTATTCTTACTTCAAATATGACAGAAATGGAAAGCTCAACGTTTATTTTTTAAAAATCTTTTTTGGAACAATTTTTTCTATGAAATGTGTCATTTTCTCTCTTTTTGTAGTGGATAGTTCCTCTATAGTTAACCAGTAAATATCGGTCATACTTATGTAACCTTCTTAAAATTTAAAATGTTAAGAATTCATAGACACTAAAACTACATTTCATAATAGGAATACCTTTATTTATTTATTTTTTCAAACGCAGTCTTATTGCACATTAACAACATAAGGGTAATTATAATTAAAAGTTGCTAATTCGTTAGCAATGCTATTGCAACTATTATGGTTACTATAAACCCTGAAGCATTACTCAATAAAAAAAAATTGAAATCAGACTGTTGATAAAACTTAGGGGGTTCAAGCAAACAAACTTTTCAGCTTTATATGTTAGTATAGACCACCGGGCTGAACGTTGAATTTTTGAATAGTAAGAAAGAAAGTATTGCTCAAAATACAAAAGTAATATAAAATTGCTGAAAATACATAAATTTTACTGAAAATACTAACCTCGGGTTAGTGGATATGAAAATTATATATATTTTTTTGATAGAGTAAAGAATGAAATATCTAATCTCTTCCTTAGGGTACGCCACTGATAGATTACACTTTATTGCAATATAAACTTTACTATAATTTTAACTTGAAAATTAATTGATTTTTTAAAAATTAAATATTAGAATTAGACTGAAAATAATTGTACATTTTAAGTAACCTGTGCAATATTTCAGCTTGTTTCTTTAAGACTAAATATTTTTTATTATTGGAATAACCATATCGATCTAATTAAATGGACGCGATTAATAAAAACGAGTAGCCAGTTTAGTTTAGTAGTAACATACACAGTAGCATTTTGACTAGAAGCAGTTGAGATTCAGATAGTCATTGAACCACTTCTGAGGTGCTCAAAATAGGATTTCTCTCCATAGGGCACAGCCGAGACATAATGTATTATTCATCCCCACAACCTTGGAGGCGCATTTCAATCTCTGCGTGCTATAGCATATAGTCTCAGACTCGGCGATAAAATAAAAGTAACGAACAATAAAAATATTCCTAAATCGAAAACCAGTAGAATAAGGAACACTTGGCGAGTTTTTGGTTCTTTCAAATTAAAAAATAGAAAATCAGAGTAAATTATGTTTTAAAGGACAGCGTTGTGATATAAAATAGAAAGCCTATTAAGAGGCTTTGAAAATAATATATATATATAACAAATAAAGTTTAATTGATTTACAATGTGTTACCATTGTAGAATATTCTATCAAAAGGTAATATATATACATTTCAAAAATACAGATTATTTTTTTTGGCAATTTAAAATTCTGTATCTAAAATGTATTCAATTGATTTCCAAATTCAAATTAATTTTCCCGTGATATAGGTGTCACGAATCGACATTTTCAATAAAAATGTAACTTATCTCTCTGAGATTCTCCCATAATAAATTTCCAGAAGTTGATATATCGACATTTGATTAACTATTCCTCAGATTTTTTTAATTAGTGTTTTTGCCAAATACTGATTTCCTAAACAATGTGGTCTGAACAATATAAATACTATATGAAATTAATTAAACTTTTATTATCATCTTATTTCGTACTTAAGCATTTACCTATATATAATAAAGAAAAAAAAAGATTCACATATAAGTTCCATTATCGTTTGTTAAAATCTTTAATGTTTATATAAATAAAATACTTCGTAACCCAGGATATATTAATATAAACAAAATTAATAGTTATTCAAGTAATTCTTCACTAAATAAAAAAAGAAAATGTTTCATTTTCTTAGAGCATATATCATTTAAAAGTATTTAAATTCAGGTAAACATACATCAAAATTTATCTTCAAAAACAGAGGGTTAAAGATAGACGTATAGATTATTTTAGCATTTAGTGATAATGCTGATACATTATAACGTATATAAAGTTATAATATTAAATAATTAAGTAGTCCATAGAATATTATAGATAGGTTCTTAATTTAACATTAATCAATGAATGCATAAATAATTTCCGGTTTTTTTTATTTAGTTTCTTCGAGCAGTAGATCTATGAGAAAGTTATATCTTCGGTGCATGTCTCATTTATAAATACTTTAAATGCATTTATCATAAAGTATGACACCATGCAACAAAACAAGATTAATTGTAATTTATGTATATATATTGTCTATGTATACATTATATATACACAGATATTGAAGAGATTAGAAAAAAAATTATCATAAAGTAAAATAATATTGAAACAGCAGTACTAATACTGAACTAAATTTAATTTAGCATTCATCAATAATTTAGAATAAATTTAACACATTTTTGATCTATGTATATAAATAATTTGAATGTTTTGATACGTGTGCATTTATTATAACCAGTAGCAGGGTAACACAAGGAAATGCACTACCATGCGTTACACACTATATATGTCACATGCCAAAATATATTTAAATTAAATATAGAATATTTTTAATAAAAACAATATATTTCTCGGAATTAAGAATATTCAAAATAGTATTCAATGAATATCGCAAATCGTAATGTATTACGGTAATGTTAATATAATTACACTAATTATTACTTTAAAATATTTTATGTAATATAAAATATTCCCTTTACATAACTAATAGCAATGATAAAAATAATGATTTTGATTTTATTAGACTGTTCGTGATATTGAATTCAAATAAAAAATAATACGTAATGTATGTGAATAAAAACTAATACTGTAAGTAGGAAGAAAAACATACAACACGCATACAAAAGCAATATATATGAGAAAGTTTGATCATCTCTCCTATGGAACTTAACATGAGAAAGCCATATACAACTTCATAACACTATCTGAACGGATTTAAGCTTAGAAGTAGAAATTGTCGAGATATCTTCAGTTAGACCTTAATCTACCACTTAATTTACAAAGCGCTTGGCGGCTTTTTATGAGATTTCATAGTCGTCTAAGTCCTAAAGAAAAATTATGGTGTAATATAAATTTTCTCCTAGTTTAAAGTTTCACTAGATCTGATCCTGATAAATACAGGTCAACTCAAATGTTGATTATTTTTACGGAAGTAAGAAAAAAGGATTTCTACATAAATTTTGTTTTCGTAGAAACTAACAAACTTATTAAGATTTTTAAAGAAATCTGTTCACTTTTTTTAATTCTTACTAAATATAACTCTAATAGACTATGTGCCTGACATAGCTTATATTATTTATAAAGGCGATAAAATTTACAACAATTAGAGTCGTTTTATTTTATTTAAAATAAAAATTATAAGATTAAAAATATTATTGAAAAATTCAACATAGTATAAAATGGAAGTCGTTCATTGTCAATTGGATATATTAAAATGAAACTGCATAAAATTCAAGAAAATGGTCATAAAAGGACGGAATACTATCAATTTATTTTAAAAGAAAATTTATCATTATTTTTTAGATATATTATTTTGGTTATTATTATCTTATCTACCAATTTATTGTTACTAATTAAAGTTGTTCAATAAGTATAACATTTTAAATGGTTAGGAGTGTCTTTTTGGATGAGACTAAACCCTCCCATTATCAATTATTAAAAGCCATTCTGATTATTTGTTATTGTTAAACTAAATCGACTGATCTGGTAATAAACCCATACAAAAAAAATATTAAGTATTTAACGTAATCAAACAAAAATATGTCAAATGGTATTAATCTGCTAATTTTAGTTTTTTATTTCCTTATTATTCCGAAGTCAACTACAAGGCCGTAGAAAATATTTTGAAAATATTCAATGTTTGATGAATTCCTTACCATTGAAAGGTTCGGGGAAGACTCTGATCACAAATACGGCAGAGTACATTGACCCCAAGATGGTACAAGGATACAATTTAAAGAGCGCTTGCTTGACAAAAGCCGCCACGCCTTTATAGACCTGCTTCACTTATTGTCTCTAAACTAGAATGCAGATCAGATAACATTCCGTTCGATCGCTATGCCTCTTCGCATACTCCTAGATGATCCTGGAGAAGATTTATCTTCCAGTAAGGAATACATGGAAAATATTAAAGCAAAACTTTTTTCGGCAGTTTTCGACCCATATTTGCTGAAATGGTTAATTAACAAGCTAATCTCTTCAATGAAATTCAATCTGTGAGCTTTATAAATGATCTTAATGGAAATCATGATAAGAGTTCTTCAAAGCATAAGTTTCGTTCAAGCTTGCATGAAAAGGTTTAAACATTTTCAGCTAAATGATTAATAATAGGGGTTTTCATGAGTTTTAGTATAACATGTTAAAGATTTTTAAATGGAGAAGTATTCTCTTCTTTCAGCATATTAAAACGGCATAATATTTAACATGGTTTAAAGTCTGTTAATAGGTTTGCTAAATGGAGAATAACGTCACGCTACAAACCAGCTGATTTCCACACCATTTTGACTGTTGTCGTTTTGATAAATTAGTTGCTCTCGGGTTTGGTTTGTGTTGTTTTTGGACGTTTTTAAACTCTAATAAAATAATAAAGTAATGAGAAAAAAACTAGGTGAGGAAACAAGGAATTAGTGAGGTGGAGGAAAGATGTAAGGAAGTTGTTGGAGATTTTCTCATATCGTAATACAAGGTTACAAAACAAGTTGCACATATAATCCACTAGGAGCTTCTCTGCATTAACATGCAATATGGATTGTAAATCAGGCTGCTAACAGTCCTATACTTTTAACATTAAGCATATTAAAACTTTTTATATTTAACACGTCATAAATACCGCTGTTAAATTCGGTAACGACAAACCTAATCCCTAAATCAATGTAAACGATACATTCAGTCTCTTGTTAAAAATATATTAAATGTTCTTAAAAATATGCTAAAGATTAGTTAAAATACAAGAGAATACATGTCTGACAATTGATAACAAGTATTACGAACAGACCGTGGAGAAAAACTGAGGTATAGAAATAAACCATTTTGAATTGATTATTCACGACAATCAGTCCAAATTTATTACCTTTGCTTATTATCTGCAAGGTTTCTAATACTCTAAGAATAGAAAAAATGCAACAAAACAGCATTACTTCATATTCAGCGACTTATATAATTTATCCACCATACGTATACTCCGTTTTTGTTTTTTAATATACTTTTTTTTTAGAACGGATTGAAAAGATTTTATTTTTATTATTATTTTTTTTTTTTTTTTTTTTTATAAAAAATGATTAATATCAAATAAAGTGAAACGAAACTTGAGTTTCGATGCCGATATCGAGAAAATGTTTTTATGTATTTACCTTCCCTTAAATCCCTACAGAACCAAAACCACCATAGCAAATCTAATCAACATCCAGCGACTTCAATAATCGCCATGCTAATTTCATATTACACTGCATTTTCAGGTCACACTAGTCCACAGTGTATCCCAGCATAAATGTGAGTTCCCTCGTCTATAATTCGTGAAGAATGTTTTATTAGTCTTTTAAATATTTCTGGGCGGTAAATCTTTATTTAATTTAGTAGTTTAGACAAATTTATAAAAGGCTGTTAATAGCTGAGGGAGTTGAGGTGTCACCATAGCAACTATTTTATTTCATGGTAGCCCCACAGAATGAAAACCGACCTCTCCCCCACTCTAGTTAGAATAAGTAGGTTATTTGTAGATAACCCCTCGTTAGTCAGAAATGACCTGGTAGAAGGTAATAAAAAAAAAAAAAATATATATA
>NW_027114806.1:1439684-1471484 GCF_000696795.3 Halyomorpha halys
ATATTATAGTATTATTACTAGTTACTAGAGCTATTAAATCAGAGCTAACCAGAATATTTCATACCGAAATCACCAAACCTCGTTACCAACATTCATCTCTTCTCTCCTACTCCTCTACTCTTACTAACTACTCCCCTCTCTCTTTATCCAATCATATCAAAGATCTACTCTACGTTAATAGTAAAACTTGAAGTCCCGATAACTACGCCTCTAGCTCGGGTTGCTCTCCGAGGTCGTTCGTTTTAGCTGTTTTATGTCTTTCATTGAACAATGAATAGTATAAAAACTTAACTCCTTCCTATTTTTTTTCAATTCTAACCTGGAATAGTTTGGACCCCAGTATACAGCTGAACGAGATGTATTCTAAAATGAAGGAAATGCGCATTTTTTTTCTAACACCGCATAAGTAAAATTCCTATTAGTTGTGGACACCAACTGGTATCAGAAATATTTCTGCGCCCTTCAAGTATGTTGTGAAGTAAATGAATACTTCACAGCTTTTAAGTGGCGCAGATGGGCGAACTGCACGCGACAATGTACATTATTCTGCCTTGCGAGGGGCCAGGACAAAAGGTGCAATATGGTACAATGGCAGTCCAGGTGGATTCCTCTCTATCCCCCCAATCTGGCTCCCATCTGGTTTTCGATATTCAACCTAATACGTTCTAACCGTGGTTCATCACACCCTCCCCCTCCCGATAATTTTAAAACCTGAAAAGATGAGAAATTTGAGAACGCACATCAGACTATGAAAATCATGTTAATATATTATTCAAAGAGGTTATTATGAAAATCAATTTTAAACGTTATTTAAAATAATGTTAAGAAAAAGAACAAATTTCAGAGAATACTCTCAAGATGGTGTTGGGAAACCGAATTAAAATTTTCTTTCCCTCCCCTCCATCACCAATAAAAATTGTTACAGCAATTGGCTAAATTGACAAACCATTAAATTTACTCTTCAAAAAATAATTATAAACAACATAATAAAAAATCGTTCGCTATTTTATATATATATCGCTGCTGCTTTTCTGTAATAGTGGCACATCTGAATAAAAATGATTTTATTTTATTAATAGGCGTATTTTATATATTTATAGAATAATTAAGAGTAATAAATAAGTTTGAACTCTCTACTCTCTGGAGATATCCAATTTATTTCTTTAATCTCGTTCTTTACTTTCGTTATTGTTTATATTTTTATTATATATAGTTTATATTATATTTATATAACCAATATTGTACAGTTACTCGATATATTACGAATTATAACTACAAAATCTGCATCCTGGAAGTAAATCAGTAAAACTCCGGAAGGATCATAATTAGAAACAGTTAAGTTTTAACTGTTAATAAATTAATTAACACGCGAAAACAGTTTAATTTTCATATAAACCAAGTATGACTATGGTATCTAATACAAATCCTTTATTTCTAATCTCTGTTTACCTCACACCATCAGTTCTGGGAATATGCCCAGCAACTCTCTAACTAGTATATTAGTAATTTAAACTTAGATGTGATATTAGTTTTGTTTTTTTGTGAAATATGCCATAATGTTTGCTCTTCTTAAGAAAACTCCTTCAAAAAAACTGTTTAGGGTATGTTACATAAAAAATATCAAAGCAATCCTTTATTTCTATTATTGCATCTAATCAGTTAGAGCTCCTGTGAAGGAATGTGACAATATAATTTCACAGATTTGTATTTTCTAAAAAATAAATTTTACTTTATTTTATTACCTAATAATTTAATAAAAATTTTATTTGGATTCAAACTTTTTGTTTCACTATACTTTTTTACCCTTTCCAACCAATATACATACGTTTTCTATATTAATAGAAACTAAATTTAAAACTCATTATTTTTATCCTTCAGTTAATAATTTTTGTGTTATCTCAAGAAAGTAACTATTTTCTTGTTCAGTATTACCTTTTCTATTTAACAAGAGCTATATCAAACTTGGTCCATCAACCAATATACCGAATCAGGACTATAACAATTATTCCCCTTCATAAAATATTTCACATTTAATTCTAACAACGATGAACTTGCAAATCTACTTTTATTGTTCCATAGTAAAGTTATTTGTTTCAAAATGAGATTATCGAGTTGAACAATACATCTTAAATTTCTAATCCATTGTCTAATTTATAGTCTTTTGTGAGATTTTAAATCTATTTTTTTCAAATCCATCACCTTAGAAGAGTTATCTTATTATAATAAAAAACTGATTTGAGGATATTGATTATAAATTATTAACATTCCTCTTTTATTTACGATGTGGACATCTTAAGAATTTTATAGTTTCTAGTTTAGTTTTCTCATGAATTCAAGGGTTTAATTTTAATTTTAAAAATTGGTCATGATTTGGTTCGTTAATGAATGGCATAACCAAACCTAACCTATGGCCACTGAGTTAAACTTGCCGCTTATAAAATTAATTAGAAGATTGTTAATAGACCGTGTGTACAAAGGAAAAGTCTGGGTATGGTAAAAAAAAATAATAATAAAAAATTTGAGTATTTTGTTTTTTGTTACCGCACTCAGATTATTTTCCTTTTAAATAAAATTAATTAAATAATAAGTTATCATAATTCATCTTTTGGTGATTATAATTGTTCTTTTTTTTGTTGCAGAGGCAATTAGATAAGGGAAGTGATTTATTGGAAGAAGCTGTACAATGCTCTAGTCCAAGTTCTTCTGGACTCCGAGACCTGGCTAGGTCACTGAAGAATCATCTTAGGGGTTTTAGCGACAGGCTTGAAGACACCAGAGAGAGGCTGGAAGATACTTCTCGATGCTTTTACCTCCTAGATAGAGTGCGTTACACACATTATTTTATTTTTACTTAACTAATGTAGTTAATATTGAAAGAAATTGAACGGTTGAGTAATATTGCTTTACGACATATTAGACATCCCCAAATATATATTAGGGGACATTACATATTCAGTTATGATTTTTATACTTATAAAAAATATTATTTAAAAGCTTAACAAGAGTGTTCTGTGCTGAGAGATCAAACAAATCATTTGAAGTATATTTATTAAATTTATTGCATAAAGTAAATTTTAAATTGCTTGAAGTCTGTAATTTTGACCATAATAGTGTTTTATTTATTTTTTTTTATTGGCGTATGATATTAGTTTGAATGAACTATGCATGTTTTAATATATTGGTTCTGGGGAGAGTAAAAGAAACCGAGCAGGGGTGTTATAAGCTATGGAAGAGTGCGGCAACTTAGATATCATAATTTATAGTTATAGTTCTTCAGGAATATAGTGTTAAAGAAGATACCACTGTTGTTTAAAATGAGGTAATATCAAAATTGGATGTACTCACCAAACATTATCATAATGAGTTAAGTTTATTTAAAATAGGGTGCATCGTAAATTCATAGATTCAGAACAAAAATATAGAATTTATCTATTTTTTTATGCTTATAAAGACAAGTTAGTTCTATTTTACAAAATCAATAAGCTGGAAATTACTTTTTTATGAATTGTTATTATATTTTATCTCAAAATACACTCATTATTTTAATTATTAATATATGAGGAGAATGTTCATGAAAACTTAATGTTCACAAAATATAAAATGTAATTTTTATTCAAATTTCTTGTCATTAATAAAGAAATTATAATATTTTAAAATATATTTTGTTCTTTAGGCCTACGAGTGGGCTCTAGAAGCAATGAAACATATGAGTCCAGTCAAAGGAGAAGAGTCCCTGTCTTCTGAACCCAACTTGAAGCAGCTCGAACAGTACCTGATGGCACATCCTCAACCATCATCAGATCATTTTAATGAGATGATTGCCTTAGCAACAAAACTTGATAATGATAAGTTGCTCAATCAATGTAAGGTTAGTAAAGGGCTTGACACCAGTACTATGTAAACCAATCCTAACATTATAAATATTTCTGAAAAAGAGCTTAAACTGAAGATTAGTAATTTATTCATTATAAAATGCCTTACTAGATAGATTAAATGAAAGCTTAATATGTTGATATCAAAATATTAAAAAAATGTTCCATTTAAATGTTAGTCTAATGATAAAACAGAAAAAGGAATTATATAATAAACAAAAGCAGTTAGATATTATCTTTTATCATAAACCACAAAGAACCCTAAGGTATAAACCTTGTATAATATAAATTATAAATTGAAACTACACTGAGAAGCAAAATAAAATTTACCACCCTTTTCAACACCTGTCAATTAATAACACTAAACATGCTGAACAGCAGCAAGTAGTCTAACTCAAAATCTTTTTTGAGTAAATATATACAAAGAGTTTCAAGACAAATAAAATGACTCCCAATTTTGATGAAGGGTTGTTCTAATCCTTAATTAGTTGAATGTCACCTAACATCAAAGGTACCCCAATAATATCAATGTTAGATGAGGTACCCCTTATTCAAATTTAAATATTTCTTTTTGTTTTTGTGTGCGTTAATCCTAAAATATATTCCTTATTTATTCCATATTACTTTTTATTAACTGTTAAAGTGTAATTATTAGTTGTTCCAAAACCAAATCTAACTATAATGAGTAACCTTCATTTTTTTTTTTTTTTTTAATGATTAACTTAAAATCCCATTTTTTATCAATGTTAATGTTAATTTCCAATTTTCATTAATATTATTTTTTTCAGCTGGCACAGTGCAGATGTGAAGACACTGCCGAACAGATCAAAGCACTGCTAGGACCTGAACCACGTTGGCCTACAAGAAGGAGGTCTGCACCTTGTCGTGGAGAGGTTAGACATGAGAAGACTCATTTTATTTTATTAATTAATCTATTCAGTGGTTTAAGTATATTCATATTTTAAAAGTAGCATTCTAAAACTTGTTAACTATTTTATGTTAAGAGTGAGGAAGATGCAGAATGGAATGCAGAAAAAACCTGGCATTATACTAGTGATGAAGAAGAAGATAAACTAACTTCTTCAGCAGACAATACAACTGAGGGGTCAGAAAGTTGTCCTAAAGGGTAAATTCATTCTCTTTTTATTTGAAACCTGATAATCCATCACTACTCTAATATAATAACTACTAAATACGATAAATACAATTAAATACTACTTATTTATTTAACAGTGATAATTTACAATATGTTTCAGTTGTGAAGACATTGACGAAAATGATGCTTGTTGTGGAAAAGCTGTCAGCCCAATACCAGTCAATAGTCATCTTCATACAGATCTTTCTGTGGAAGTAGATGGTCAAGGTGGCACTCAAACTCTTAAAACGAAAAAGTAAGGTTTTTGTTAAAATCAAGGTTTTTAGTTCTACTCATCAAACTTATTTATATTTTGCATTTGTCAAAATTACTCATGTTTTATTTTGATTATTAAGGGTATAGAACAGACTTAATCATGAATGTATTCCATAATAGTTCCCCCCTCTTCTGGAAATAAGTCCTAAACCAATTATGGGTAACAATAATAAACTGAGAATCCTGGAAGTGAAGTTTGATATTTGAAATGGAAGAGACTTGATACACCTTAACTTATTCATTTCCTTTTAATCAAACCTTAACATTACATTTCATCATTTTATAGAATTTTTGAATTATTATGTTTGTAAATATTTTAAATTAGATAAAGAATATTTTGTTATATTAAGCACAATTCTTAATTTTGTTATTAATATTTTAAGTTAACATAAAGCTTTTATAATTCTTAAACATTATTTAGTTCCTAGTACTATTTTTATTATTACTTTTGATAACAAGAAGCTGCTCACAATAAAACTAGCTTATTCTTCGATGCATCTGCATAACTTTCTCAATGAACGAACTATTTAGGTGCAGTTTTTAAAATTAAATATTATTGTAAAATTACAACATAAAACTACCAAACAGTAATCCTGGTATATGCTTTGAAAATAATTTTTCATTTCATCTAGAAGCAAGGTTAGCAGGGAAAATTATTTGCTAAATGAAACCACAGTTAATAACTGAACATAAATCAACCATGTAATAGTACTAAGGTAACTTCAAGGTTTCAAATCTGCTAAATTAGATTGAATTTAAAAAAAAAAAGGGATTCTTTTATTTTTATGACAGTTAATCATACTTTATTTAATGTCTTCTGTAAGCGCTCAATCTGTAGTTTCACTTCCAGAAATTCCTTTATTTTTTATTATAAATAATATTAATTAAAATTTAGAAGCCATTTCGTACACAATATAAATAACCTATTAGAATTTTTTATTACTATTAGAACTTTGTTTTTTTTCCTAATATAATATATATTCACAATCAATTGTTTATCCATTCAATAATTCAAAATTAAATACTACTTTTTTATTTTTACAGAACTATGTTACTTATAATGAAAGAAATGATTCAAACAGAGAGGGATTACGTCAGATCACTTCAGTATGTTATAGAGGTAACTAACTAAATATATCATTCTTGGAAGGTCTGTAAGTTGAAGGAATAAAGTAATTTCTTAATTTTTAATTAATATTTCAGAATTACATACCAGAATTAGTTAGAGATGACATCCCTCAAGCCCTTAGAGGACAAAGAAATGTGATTTTTGGAAATATTGAAAAGATATTTGAATTTCACAGCCATTATTTTTTACAAGAGCTTGAAAAATGTGAGCAGAATCCTCTTCAAGTGGGCCAGTGTTTCCTTAGACATGTAAGATTTTATTACTCATTATCATATACATTGCAAATCAATTAGCTCAACTTACGTCCTAATACATATAAAATATTAGCAGCAATGAAGAAATTGACGCATGCATTGAAGGCCTGAACAATCATAATCAATGATTACAACCTCCAAATGGTTCTTTTATAGGAAGTATAACAATTAATAGGCCTATTCCACTTACTAACAGCAGAATAACATGTGATTAAAGTAGTGTTTTTAACCTTTGTAACTTGTTTTTCCTAAAGCGAGGAACAGAAACCTCCTTCTATCTCAAATCATGATAATTTTTTTTTCATTTATTCATTGATATTTGCAATTGTATTAAAAATAAATACAATCAGTAAATTTGATGTTAGTTATACAGTGACATATGGAGAATCTACCCATTGATAGAACTCCAATAAATCATGTTCTAAATTGTGATGTATGTATATTTTATTCCACTGAGTTTCAACATTCTAATAATTTATTGTTTTCTGCCCTCCCTGTTATGTGTGCAACATTTATTGTAAATATTTCTCTTAGATTAAGGAGCCCCTAGAATATCTAAATGAAGTATATTCTTAATACCATATTTTTGAGCTGAAACATACTTCTTAAGTAATTAAGGCAATAAAATGATAACTTGTTGATAATTTAATTTAAAACACAAGGTTTGAGTTAATTATTAAATTTGTTTTATTGAGTATGTTTTATAGTATTTATGACACAAAGGGGAAAAACTAAAAAAACCCAAACTGAGTTTCTCCTGTTTCAAAATAGTTTACTGTCTGTAGGTTGATTATCTAATCAATTTATTGTTTTACCATAACATTCAAGAGCATTTGTAATAAGATAGTAGGTAACTGTCTGAAGATACTTCTTAAGAAGATGATTTTAACTTACCTTCCTTAATTTCAGATGTGCAATATTATGTCATTTACAAACATGTCATTTTCAATTTTTTTTTTTTTCAGGAAAAGAAATTTTATCTTTATGCCCTGTATAATAAAAACAAACCAAAATCAGATGCTCTTATGTCCGAGTATGGAACAACATTTTTTAAGGTGAGATATAAGTATATCATCCACAATAATTTGTCAACTTTAATCATCACTATTTTACTTAAGCAAATTATCTGGATTCCAATTTTTTTAAAGTTAAAACAGATTTAAATGTTGGTGAAATTTAACATTCAGAAAGTATCATTTAATTCTAATGTGACTGAATATCATGAAATATACCTCAGTATTTTCATAATAAAAAGATCCATTTTCTAATGACCTGTTAAATCTGTACTTTTGAAAGCCAATGAAAGAGCCTTTAGTTCATTTAGAAAACAAAACTTGAGTTTCACATTTCTTCTTATCTAAAATTATTTTTAATTTCCAGACCAAACAAGTTGAGCTGGCAGACAAAATGGACCTTGCAAGCTATCTTTTAAAACCAGTGCAGAGAATGGGAAAATATGCTTTACTGCTGCAGCAGTTAATGAAAGCATCAAGACAAGATGTGCTACAACTAAAAGATGCTGAAAACATGGTTCGCTTTCAGCTGAGGCATGGCAATGATCTACTTGCTATGGATTCTTTGAGGGACTGTGATGTTAGTATGATGTCATTTCCTTAAGATTACAATATGTTTCAATAGCCTTTTATTTTTCCTAATTTTCAATAATCTATCCGTTTAACCTGATGGCTTCCTCCTTTTGCTCATGTCAGAGCATGAAATCCAAAATTCAAATGGGTTTTTGAGATATTAATCAAACCACACTTCCATAATAATATAATTGTAGAGTATTATGAACTAAAAAATCATTTTGGCCCTTTTGCAAACCTAAAACATTTGTTTTTAAATGTTTGTAAAAAGTTATAATTATTTTTGCATGAAATTTGGATATAGTTACCAACAAAATCCACAATTTAAGTGCTTAAAAAATCATATGACAATCATATATATAAGTCCTGTAATTAAATGTGCATAAATATCCATAGTTTGTTTATTGAAATAATTTGTTGACGGATCTCAATAGTCCAAAGCTCATTTTTTACATCTTTCTAAAGGCTATCTATTTCTTACAATATTTTGTAAGAAATCCACATCTTGAATGTGGAAATACCACATTTTGTTAAATTGTTTTCCCCCCATGTTTCTAGGTATAATTTTTTTCTTAAAACATTTACAATTTATTTTTACTATTTTTCTCCAAATTATCATGTTGGGAAAGTCCATTCAGTATATATTTTAAAAAAAATTTTTGCTATTGTAAGTGCACTCACTATACTTTTTATCATATGAAATGTCACTTGGGGAGGGAGGCATTAACTATTGGTAAATATGACGACTAATTGATTTGTTATTAATTTTTTCTCTAAGTGTATCAACATGTGAAACTCTTCTAATTAAGAAAGTGTTTCATGAGTGGGTTA
Organism: Halyomorpha halys; assembly: GCF_000696795.3. Classification (NCBI taxonomy): domain Eukaryota; kingdom Metazoa; phylum Arthropoda; class Insecta; order Hemiptera; family Pentatomidae; genus Halyomorpha; species Halyomorpha halys. The sequence continues at coordinate 1,448,768 of NW_027114806.1, forward strand.
GCTGTGTTAGAAAACCAAACAATTTTATTCCCAAATTTTTATATTGGAAATCTTTTATTCTGATCATACACCTTCACTAGCTCTCAGCTTTAAATTAGTAATTACAGCAAAAATTTTGAAATTATGTATGTTGATATCAAGATTCACAGTTTCAACATTTTAGTTCTACAGTATCCACAAAATTAATCAGTCAGTGTTCAATAATTTCTTTCCAATCAATAAATGCTTTCCTAGAATTTATTCAATGTAATATTCCAGGTTTTTATTGTTTGGAAATAAAAAAAATTGTATTGAAAGAATTATATAAAAGATGATTCTTTACGAAAAGCTCATGAATCCATTTCACAAGTTCTATTTGTTTTAGGTTAATGTTAAGGAACAAGGTAGACTTCTAAGGCAAAATGAATTTCTTGTCTGGCAAGGAAAGGGTACGAAAAAATACTACAGACATGTGTTCCTATTTGAAGAACTTATACTTTTCAGTAAGGCAAGGAGGTTCCCCGATAATAAGGTAACACCTACTGACCATTTTCAAATTTTTTTCTATTAATAATCTTATGTATTTATATCTTTCTTTTCTGACTTTTTTGTTTTTTAATTTATAATAGAATCTCGATCTTTACATCTATAAACACAGTATAAAAACAAGCGACATTGGTTTAACAGCCAAGGTTGGTGATAGTAGCACCAAATTTGAAATATGGTTTAGAAAAAGGAAGCCCAATGATACTTTCACTTTGCAAGCCATTTCTGAAGAAATTAAGCAGGCTTGGACTGAAGAGTTGTCTAATTTACTTTGGAAACAAGCATTAAGGAATCGAGGTAAGCAAGTAATTTTAATTCCCATTCATTTATTGATCTAATAAATTGATAAGTTTTAATCACCATAAATAAATAATGTACTATATAAAAGATTAAAATAATTCAAATAATTTCAGAAATGAGGTTAGCAGAGATGTCTTCAATGGGTATTGGAAATAAGCCATGCCTTGACATTCGTCCAAGTGCTAATCAGATTTGCGACAGGTCCATTAGCATCGCTCAGCTCACAAAAAGTAAGATTTTTGTTAAAAATTATATCTTTTCTGCAATTTAAGTATATTATTAATTAAAACCATATAAGCAATATTATTTTCATTAAATATTATCTAAGGACATTATTACAATTATATTTACCCCTGCTTGTAAATTATTTCCTCTTTAATTTTTGTTCATTTCGATTTTATATACTCTTACTATTCAAAAATATTTCCTATTTTACTCATAAAGCCATTATATAATTCTATACAACTCCATTTTATTAACAATCACGTTTTTTATTAAAATTTTTAATTAAAAAATACATTATTTTTATAGTTTATAACATAGAAATAACTGCCTCTTAAAGGTAAATATATTTCCTCTTTAACTTTTCGTTCATATAGATTTTGTGTACTCTTTCAAATACTCAATTATTCTCAAGTATTTCCTCTTATATTCATAAAGCTATTATATAATTCTTACCAACATCATATGTTTTATTAACATAACTACCTCTCAGTGATCACTATCTAATCAGTTTATTTTATAATAAAATCCTCTGGTTCAGAGTTAATAAAATAAATGCTTTTCTAGGTAACATTATGTTTCTGATGTCACATTTCAGTGTTAAATTAAGTTAATTTATGGTGTGGAATCACCCTTGTTTTCATATTTTCAAACAATTTTAATCACAAAGTGTTTCTGAGTGATTTTATTCCTTTTTTTCCCCATAGATAATATGATGTTATGTATAAATAAATATAACTCTTCTCCTAAGATTCATTTTTTTTTTTTTTTTATAATTTTTTATTTTCTTCAAATGCCTATGTGTTATTAACTAAGCAAGTTTAAATTTTTAAGATAAATTGTTTTTTTAAAATATATATTACTCCTTTATTAGTTGTAAGTGTGAGCTGTACAAATCATAGGAGTTATTAAAAGTTTTAATTCAATTCATGTTCAATTATTAATACTTTATCTTTTTATTTCAGCTGCTCCAAGGTTCCGCAATTCTATTGCGGTTTCACCAGTGGAACAAGTCCGAAAGAGGCCACACTCGATTATTTCTGTTACAAGCAGCAGTAGTACCAGCAGCACGAGTAGCACTAGCAGTACAAGCAGCGCTAGATGTGATCGTAGAGAATCGAGCCAATGTTCATCAGGAGAGAGTGGAATAGTTTCAGACTGGAATACCTCTAGCTCAATAACTTCTGATTCACCGCAACACCACACACAGCTGTCGGTTAAGCTGTAGTGACTGAATATATTATGTAAATATGTTCTAAAATGTCAGTGTATTATATTTTTCAATAAGAAGGATATTTATTTAAGGGGAAAAAAAGTGATCATGACAAGCGTCCAAAAATGTTTTCCTCAGGCAATTATTGTGGCTTCTATAAGCTTTAAATGTAATGTCATAATTTATCTTGATAGAATAACTTATTTTTTAATACTTCACTATCTTATCTTTCAAAAGCCATATTTTTATGTGTTTTCTTCGTTATCTAGATAGTAAAACAAATTTTTAACTGAGATGTTTATATTTGTTTTATACCAAATTGTTTATTATACCATAACTATTAGTATGTTTTAACATATTAATTTACTGTAGTTAGCCAAAGTTCTTCTGCCATATGTGTACTATGTATAAATATTTGTATTGTTTAATTATAGATGTAAAATTAGTTGATTTTAAATTTGTAAATATAGTTGATAAGTTATTGTAAAATAGACTATGTGAAATAGAAATTAGCCTACAGATTTGAGTTTCTCCAAGAAACTAACCAAGTTTTACACATTTATAAACAAAAAAAATAATAATAAATTATAGTTTTATATTCAAATTTTAGCTGATCATTTCCAGAATTTATTAACGTTGAGAACGTTACTAATTTTATTATTCAAATAAATGAGTGAATTAGTGCAAGAACGTATATCTGCAAGACTGACAAATGTGTTATGAGTCGCATACTGCCATATCACTTAATGTTTAAAAAAACAAAGGCATGAAGATTTAAAAAAAAAAAAGCTAAAAATCCTGTTAGTAGAATATTAATTATAAAATTTTTATGGGTAATCGTTGGAAATGTAGAAGGTGCTAAATGCAGAGTGTTTATATTTGTAAATGAATCTAATATTTATATTGATATATGTTTCACAAATACTTTACGAACTGCTAACCTACACTTAATTCACTAGCATTAACTTTTATGTAACATTAGTCATAAATGTAATTAACATCTTTAGAACAATTCATTTTTATTTTTATTATATACTGTGCGAGTCGTCAGGTTGAATTAATAGTTTCAAGAAATTTTTAGACCATAAAAAATACTTTAAATCATGTAGACAGTTAAATGCTTCATTCATTGATTCAGTTTCCATATAAAATAATTTAATTAAAATAAAATAATCAAATTGTATTTTTAGTTGTTAGTAGATTATTAATTTCAATGGACCATTAATAGAGTACAAGTAATGTTATAATTATTTATGTGTCAAATATACAAATATTTCTTTACAGCCTACTATTTTTATTGATAGTTTTTCATGTAACATGAGGCGTAAAATAAAAACATCACTGTTTTCAAATAAAAATTCAATTGTTAACGTTAACAATCATTCAATGATAATATTATATGTATATCCTAAGGACCACTCTTAAACATATTATATTTTCAGTATTCCTTGTATATTAAGAAATGAGAGGTTTAGGAACATTACTGACGTGTTTCTTTCATTTTAGATTATAGTACTTGGTATGATATTTAAATCTTAACAAAGATCACAATGCACATTACTAAAATCTTAAGACAACACCCAATTTAATTAGAAAAAAAAAGATTATTTATGTAAGTTATCTATACTAAAAACATGCATGAATCAGTGTGATAATGTATCTATACCATACTTCTGTCATCCCACTGGTTGCTCAATAAGATTGAGTTTTACTATTACAGAACACTGGCTTATAAGACTGTTTTTTTTGTTTTTATTTAAAGGTAAGTGGATTTAATGACATGTAAACAATATTAAGTCCCAGTATCAATTATTTTCAAACATTTTTCCCCAAATACCTACCATTAAAGCATTTTTAGATCTAAATGCTATATGACTAACTGTCTTCGTAAAGAAAATATAACCCATGAAGCGCATTTACAGTAAATTGCAAATCTTGATTATCTCTTAATTACATTATATGTAAATCTTAATTTCCTGTATTTTTGAGACAGTCAACAACAGATTTTTTATGCCAAATCCCATAGTTTAATTGATAATCACTGATATAGTTTGAAATCATCATGTATTTATTTATCATCTTTGTTTATTTGCATTTTTTCATAAGCTACTCAATTAAATTACAGATGATCAATTTAGTATAACAATTCCCATAAAATATTTATGGCAAAAATTCAATTTAAGGTCCAATTAAGAGTTATTCCTTGTCTGTTAAAATTAGTTATTTATCTCTTTTTTTCCATAAACCAAAATTAATATGGACCCAATTCTTTGAATTTCATAAACAATATTGAATAAGCTGGTAAATTATTATCATTACTACATATATTTCATTCAATTGTTGCATTAACTTAAAATTTTTATAATCCATGAAGCACATCAGTAAATTGCAAATCTTGTTTATCTCTTAACTGTTTATTTCTTCTGTGACAATTGTTAACAGATTGGTAAGCTAAGTCCCATAGTTTAATTGATAATCACTGATTTAATTTGAAATCATGATTTATTTATTTCTCATCCTCTTTATTTGAATTTTTTCATAAGCTACTCTACTTATTAAATTACAGATGTTCAATTTAGACGACAACAATTAAAATGCTATAGAATATTTTTTTTTCTGGCAAAAATTCAATTCAATGTCCAACTAAGATTTTTTCTTAGTTTCTTTAAATTCTCTCTTCTTCCTCCCTCCCCATAAACCGAAATGGATATGTATCCAAGTCTTTGAATTTTGAATAAGCTGGTAAATTATCATCCTTACTATATATATTTCACACAATTGTTGTATTTACTTAAAATTTCTCGATTAGTGAAAAAGTCAGAGGAGTTAAAATGCCTATATTGCAGTACATTAATAAACTCACATACTAGAACATTGCTAAAAATATGAAGCCATGCTTTACCCATCACAATTTCTTATTATATTGGTTATTATGAACAGTTTAAACTTCAAAAATTGACTTAAGAAGCGTAACAGAGATCACTCAAGATTGACTTCCTGTTTTCTTAAACATATATGTCATTAGACTGTCAATACCCCAGGGAATAAATCTAGTATTGAGTTTGAGAAATAACTTCATATCACATTCAGCCACATTAAAATCAGAGCTACTTGAGCCATTTAAAAAAAATAATCTTATTTGTAATACCAACAATGAACATTCATGTATTGAAATTAACACACAAGCAAATAAAATTATAAACTGAAGGAATCATTCTCTTCTTAAAGAATCTTTTCTATATAACATATGTAGCTCAAATCTTTATTTCACTACAACTTGTTTTCAGTCATTACTTGCTATTAAATTAACTTTGAATTCTCTTGCTTGTCAAAATCATTAAGTGATGTAACTGATAATATAGTGCCATAAACTCAAACATCAGATGGAAATCTAGTCCTTAATGGACAGTTATAAATAGCTTGACTGTTCTAAAATCGAATTGCTTTAACTAAAACCAGCATTTCATATTTTGACTTCAACAAAAATTTCACACAATGAACTAAAATCTGCATTCCACTTTTGTATGCCACTAAATTTTTGATCCAACAGAAATCAATAATTCAATCAAATAGGTAGCAGCAATAAGTATTTCTTCACCAATCAATAATAAAAAGAGCTACTAGTCCAATGAACAGTGTAACAACAATCTGTTTAGTCATTTTATAAGGTCGTGAGTAAATTTAAACAACAATTCAGGTCAAACATTATGTAGATAAAAATGTGTTATTCGATTCAACAACGCTTTATGGAAGTCAGTCGTTCAAGTGACAATACATAGACCTGCGTTGACAAGAGTAACCACGTTTACATCGCCATCTTGAGACGAACGTATTTGGATTCCCGGAGAAATCTGACAATGCTACCAACAGTGCACCTTGCCCAGATGACCCAGCACACCCTACAAAAATATTTTTGTTTTCTTTTGTAGTTACATATGATGCATTATCCTTACTCATGGTTATTAATAATAAACACACCCACAGTAATGGAATATTAAATAATAAATGAAAGTAATGTATTAAAACAAAATAACAATAAGCTAACTAAACTTATTGTATTTTGAAACATATTGTTTAACAGATGAAGAAGAAAAGTGTTTTCGGTCCGAAAATTTTAATCTGGAGAAATTAAAAATTCTTTTAATTAGATAACAATTCGCGCTAAAAAATTATTATAGCTTTGAAGTCTTAGAACCTTTAGACTAGGACCTTGGATATATCGAGAAGTTATGGGCAGGATTCATCTGAGAGGTGCTAAAACCCTACTTTTGAGCTAAAATGACGCTTAAGGGTGGGGTTCAGGCCATATCCCTTGAAGGCAACTTTACTTTGAAGTTAATAGTGATTTCGCACATTAATGTAGCTATCTGGAAAACCGTTAATTTAATCGCAAATGTGAAGAGAATAGAAGTTGTAAATGTTATATCCAATAATTTCGTATATAAATAATAAACATACATTTCTAATAATACATTCTGCCGCACTCAAGAGCAAGTAGGTACGTACACAATCGAGGTATTAAGGTTGTAAGTACACAATCATACCGTGTATATAAACATTAACTTAAAATAAATAATAATAATAAAATAAAATATAATAATTAAGTAAAAACATATAATTATTTATACATATCATAAATAAATATAGATAGATAACTAACATGGCCAATTTTTCAATTAATGTTTTCTAAAATTAGTGAATAAAAAATTAATTTATTTCAAGGGAAACATTAAAATATAAAATTTTTTACTAATAAATAAATGTTTCTAAGAAACTGTAACTGTAAGAAAGTTGTTTATTAAAAAAAAAAATAAGGAAAATCAGTCCATTATTTTTTAGAACATTTAATGTTAACAACAACAAAAATGACTGAGAATTAAGAGTAATTCAGTGCAGAAACTATAAAACTAAATACAACTGCTGCGATAAAATCTAGTGAAACTCGATCTCGTTAGCAGCAACGGGAAAAGAAACGGCAACAGTTTAAATGATATCGGAGGAAATACATCTGATAGAGAGGTTCAGGTATTAACGGTAACTAGAAAAAATGAAATCGGTGAGGAAATACTTGTTTTTATCAATTTCGGCATTGCTGAGGTCGCTCCTTCTGTCCTGAAATTTGAAAGTGGATTTTTTTCAGTAGAATTTACAAAACTATTGTTATGCTTCTTATTAAAAATAAAAGAAAGAGCCATTTGATCTGTAACGAGCTGAAAATGTTTTCCGATAAGGTATGCTTTCCACTTCTTTAATGATTCCACTATGGCTACAGCCTCTTTCTCTATGGCAGATTGAGACCTCTCAGATTTTGACAAAGTACGGGGAAAAAATGCAACTGGTCTCCCTTCCTGACTTAGTATAGCTGCAATAGCAACATCGCATGCATCACTTTCAACAATTAGAGGTGAGCTACCAGATATAGTAGTAACCAGTGGATTGGCAATTTCTTTTTTTAACCTGGCAAAATCTTGAGCGGGTTGAGGACCCAAAGGTAAAGTGACAGATCCCGCCATGCTGCTAATTTTCTCAGAAAAACAGGGAACCCATTTTGAGTAATGAGCGAAAAGTCCGAGGGCACGTTTCAAGGAAGAAGCATCGTTAGGCAGAGGTAACACAAGTAAGGGTTTCAATCTATCAGGATCAGGACGTATTGAGTTTTTTGATATAACATAACCAAGAAGATTTATACAGGGCATTGAAAATTTACTTTTCTCAAGATTTAATTCTAGACCATATTTTCTTACTGCTAACATGAAAGATTGAAGATTATTGTCGTGTTCAGCTTTATCATTACCACAAACAGTGATGTCATCCAAATAGGAGAAAACTTCTGTTAGACCTTCATCTGAAATAATTTTGTCAATCACACGTTGAAAACATGCTACACCATTGGTAATACCATATGGGATCCTTTTGAACTGATACAATCTTCCTTGAGCTTCAAATGCAGTGTAGACTTTCTCATCATCTGCAATGGGAACCTGGTGGTAGGCACTTTTCAGGTCTATTGTACTAAAAAGGCTGTACTTCGCTACGTTTCTCACTAACTCATCCATGTTGGGTAGAGGTTAGGCGTCTAATAAAGTGAACTTGTTGATGGATTGAGAATAATCTATAACAAGCATCTTCTTATGATTTTCATTTTGAACAACCAAAACCTGTGCTCGCCAAGGAGAGTTGCTTTCCTCAATAATGTCATCAGAAAGTAGTTGTTCTATTTCCTGTTTGATCAGATTCAGAATAAACTCTTGACTTTGTAGCTATAGGTTTGCAATTTGGAGCGAGATTGGAGAATAATCGTGGAGACTCTACTTGTTGCGAGCAAGTGTCTAGCAAAGATTTCGTTTTTCTTTTTTATATAAATAGTGTTTAATGCATCTACGGCTTCTCGGAATGTCCCCAAATCACTCACTAAATCGTAAACATTATGAGACAAGTAATTTGTAAATACCTTAAATTTGTCCTCATCTGAAAGATTTCCTGTTGCCAAATCCAAGAAGTTATTAAATGTCTTTAGCCAATGTACCCATTCTTTACCTGCTGAAGGAGAACTGGACTCAGTCTCGAATCTAATTGGTCTAAGATACTTATCCATTTGAACTTTACTAGAGACTATACATCTAAATGAATAAAATTGTTTTGAATTGAGTAGGTATAAATCAAATCACAGAGTAGAACCTTTAGAAAGGTTTTCCTCTCATTTGTGTTCTAATGTTTATGTCTACTTTAAAGGTTCTGCCTTTCTAAAGGTTCTACTCTGTGATTTGATTTATACCTTCTCAATTCAAAACAACTATTATCCTATCTTTTGTTCTTTTCGGATGCGAAACGTGATATCTTACACTAAAGTAACTTGAACATCAACTTAAGGATTAATGGATAATTAAATATCGGTCCAAAAAAGAATGAGTTAATTGGAGAATTCAGAAGGCTAATTTCGGTTAATTAGACTGAAAATTTTCGATTCTAAGGATATAAATTTTGCTTCCTCACTATCGAAGGTTGGAAAGCTTTGATCAAAATCGTATTCTAGGTACCAATTGAGTTCCTTATATTTTTCTGTAAAATTTGTGGTCGGGCATAATCGATCGAATCGTTCATCCGGTTTTGATAAAAATTATCTTCTTCTTCTTTCTCATCCTCCTTAATGCATTTCAGCATGGAGGAGCCTCTAACCACTTGTTCCTCACAACTCGGTCTCTGAAAAGCATCTTCATCTGAGACAGCGTTTTTATTCTTTCCAGACCTAGTCGTTGGATATGCTCCATACATCTCCTTCTAGGTCTCCCTCGTGGTCTTATACCAGTCGGCGTTGCCTCCATACATTTTCTGGGCACTCTGTCTTCTCCCATTCTACAGACGTTTCCATACCATTGGAGCTGTCGGTGTGCGATTATTGATTTCAGTGAGGGGATCTGAACTTATCTTATTCTTTCATTCCTTATCCTGTCTCTTCTAGTATCACCCAATATTCTTCGCAAAAATAGCATTTCAGGAGCCGTAATCCTGCTCAAGTACTTGTCTTTGGTGACCCAACTTCCACTGCCATATAATAGTGTTGGAAGATTTATTACTTTAAAGATATGGAGTTTGATGTCCTTACCTACTCCCTCTTTTTTACACAATAAAGATAATATTACATATCTTTTAGTAAATATTAATAGCTTTATTTATCCTATTGGACACTTCTTGGTCTATTTTACCAGATTTATTGAAAATTGTTCCAAGGTAGGAATGAAAGTCCACATTTTGCAATACTTCATCATTGCTCGCAATTCTTACCTTGCCCACGTCCACTTCATCTCTGGCAACAGTCTCCTTGCTCTTGCGGCTGTTAATACTCATTCCTTTGCGAATGAGTTTTTCTTGCCATTCCATAATGGCCTGTTCCATTTTTTCCTCAGAATCAGTTACAAGCACGATATCGTCTGCATAATAAACGCCTGTACTTGTACCGTCCTCATGTTCTAAATACCGACTACAGTCCAAGGAGTTCTTCTTCTGAATATTTTGTGTATTTCATCCAGAAATACAATAAACAATTATGAACTGAGGCTATCTACTTGCTTCACACCTCTTTCCAATGAAAATGGCTTTGACTCTCGGCCATTCATACGCACTATTCCTTTGAGGCTTTAATAAGTTGATTTAATCGCTTCCAGGAGGTCTGCGGGAATTGTTTTGGCTCCAAGTGCCCTCCAGATTTCGTATAGGTGTACTGAGTCGAAGACAGCTTTTAGATCCAAAAAAATCAATATAATTACTCTTATTTTCATCCTATGCCACATCAATAACTCCATGTGTATCTCTATTATCCCATCCCGTTCTTGCGTTGAAGTTTCCACAGCAGATAATTTTCATATTCATACTTTTAAATTTGTTAGTTATCCTTTCTAGGTCAGCGTAAAATTGTTCTTTTTTCTATAACAGAGGAATGCCCACCTTGTACTATATGATCTCACCCACGAGTTCCACTGCCTTTCCTGTAATTTTTTTTATGTTTCATATTCCTTTTTCCTACTATGTCGTCTCCGATTTAACAGTCCAGTTCCCGAGGCTAAAATGATTTCTATGAATCGTATAGTTACTTCCTGGTGGATGATTGGCCCAGTCAGAGAGGTCATAATGCCCTAGGACAGCAGGTCCATTGGAGAATTCACCTTGGCTGGCTGCACGGCCAGCTCTCTAGCTCCTAGGGGAGGTGACCCTAGAGGGTGTACTGTATATGTTCTTAGTGCCAGTATAAATGAGTTGTGTACTGTTATGATGCGATGTACTGTACTGTGGTGCCCGGGAGATCAGAAAGCCCCGTTAATTGCGCAAAACAATTAACCCATGTGGGAGATAAAAATTAGCAGTGATTATTTTGCTTCTTTTGATCTCCCTTCAATGTAGAACCCATCAACATAGTCCAGAATTCATACGACTAGAAATTGTTTTGCTGTTCTCTATTATTGATTTTCATACAGCTTTTCCCAAACCAATATTTAAGAGATTAGAGAAAATTTTGAAAGTCTATTATCTGAGATAGATCTTCTCGAACGCTCAACGTTGCTCATCGTCAATTTTTACGGTGAAAAAAATTGAGGACTTTTTTTTAATATATTTGTACATGCTAAAATCTCAAGTACGTTCATGGTTCATTCGTGATTGCTGTCTGCTATGTGACGTCAATCATGTTCGTTTGTATATAGGTTCCTTGTTGCCTCTTTTCTTTCTAAGAATCACACAAAGCCTAGTTCAGGTTGTTTACATTCATTTTGTAAATAGTTGTTTTAAAAAGTTTGTGTTTATGGGTAGTTTAACTTAGCTACTGTTAGTTTCATTGTTTTAAAGTACCAAACTGGATGGTTTCTTTTAGTCATTTTTACGCTTAAATTTGAATCATGAAGACCAAATATTCTTCAAAAAAGGAATCGAAAGGCAAAGATTCAGCCAATTATCAGAGCAACGGTAAACATAAAGATGGAAGAAGTCAGTCTTCAGAAACTACTGAAGAATTTGATTTTGCCTTTCCCATATTACAAACTGTTGATAGAACAAGACACCTTCATTGTTACTCTTCAAGTTAGTATTACTACTTATAGAAATTTGTTTTAAAATAGTGACTATATATCTATTTTACTTAAATGTATCATGAATTTGTGTTATAATATTTAAAATGATTATAACTTATAAACATTTATTTTGCACACTGCAATGCCGCTTTAAATAATTGATTGAATGGCTTGATTTAATTAGTTATAGCAATGTTTGATATTTTGATGTATTTATGTCTATGTATCATGTCCTGTTGTGTTAATTTTTTTTTAATGGAGTAAAATAGGTCTTTGTTAGTGCTACTATTCGTCTCTTAATACCCCAAATATCCTATAGAAAATCATTGTTAAAAAAAAATTAATAAATATAGCTTTTATTCATTTATCTAAGTTTGTACTAGTATGAATTTATGATCCATATAAGAGTGTTGCCTATAGTAGTTTTTATAAATGCACTTTGATCTTCCTTAATGTTGTATATGTGTAAACAACCACTTTCATGTCTCATCAAAAAAGCTTACAATTATATTGACCTCTAAAATGTTTGAACAGTTAATATTAAAGAAATTTATTTCTCTAAGGAGGGATGTGTATTGTGCCTGCATTATTAATTATTTTTCTAGGAAGCTTAATGTTCATTAAGATTTAAAACAAGATTGATATCTTTCCACAGTTTTATTTAATTTTTCTTTGAAATAAATCATTAGTTAGGTAATTTGTAATATAATAAACTTTTTAATCTGAGCTGTAAAGTATGCACCTACGGCTACACTGATTATTGTGTATAACTTGGTGAACTATTAATAAAGGACAATAGTATTGATAAAAGTAAGTATGGAAATAATGGGAAAGTATCTTAAATATTTTTCTTAAAATGCATGTATCTAGTGACTATGCATTTTCACTTAATAGAATGTGAATTTATTATCTGTACTTACCTTTTTAGTTCCATAAAGTAAAACAAAGTGCTAATCTGAAATCTTAGAATACCTTTAATAAAATGATTAAAACGAGTAAGATTTTGGGAAAATGTGAAAATTTTTGGAAGAAGGTTTAATCTAAGAACCCCTGAAAATTGTTATCTACGTAACTCCATTGACTAATACCCATCAAAATTCAAGTCTGCTTGATCAACTTTAACTTATTCCTCCTCCCCCCTTCTTGTTTCATTATACCTATTGAGAAATTATCTACTAGTTTAGAATCAATTAACTTTTTAAGGATTTGTTGAATATTAATCCCTAAGTTTTATAGTGAATAATTGATTTATCCAGACAATTTCCTTTAAAGCTAATTAGTGCTGAACCAATGGGAAACCAAAAATCAGTTTGGTAATTAAATTGAAAAAGTAAAATAGTCATGTTTGATTTTGCTAATTTCAAAGTATAAGTATTGTTCAAAGTAATAACTGGAATAGAATTCAATAACTTCAAGAAGGTAAATATTTTCTGATTTATTTATTTACTTTTAGCGTGCTAGGGCTGAATTATTTTGATTTTTTTTAGAGATGCTGAAACTTTTCATAGTTTTTTTTCTAATATTTTTAGTTTTGGCTCGTAGTAAAGATGAACCTGTTACAATGGAAGATCTTGATAGGCTTCAACCAGAACTGGAAGTTATGTTTTCCTGTGCTGCAATCCGAGTTCGTACTCTTAAAGGAGAAATAGCTGCATTGACCAATGCTGAAGAAAATAAGGCAGAAATCAAACCAGTTTCTTTAGTCATGAGTCAGGTAAAGAACTAGTAATAGCTTTTAGTATGTCAGGAAACAAAATTATTAAAATTTATTTGACCTACAAATTATTCCAAAAAAATAAAGCAATCATTCAAATTATTGTCTTTTAAGCTGTAATACCTTGTAAGTCTGAAAAAATCAATAATACGTTTTTCAAAGTACAGTGAAAGCTATAATTATTTCTACACTTAATTTTTCAGAGGAAAAAATATGTTAAATAATTTCCTTGTATTTAAATTAACTGATTTTTATCATAAAAAAACAAAAATAATTTTCCTCATTTATTTTTACAAGTGAAGGCAATTAGAAAACCATACAACCTAATTTGTAAATTTATCGTCCAAAAAATTCTCTGTTATATCATAAAAATAAATTGTTAGTTCATTATAAGCTCATTGTTTTCACCTAATTGATAATTCCTTAATCTATTGCAAACAAAGGTGAGTTATTGTAGAGTATAATTCATCTATAATCAACAATGTGAACTCAATTTGTGAAAATGAATGTGAATTTTTTTTTTATCATAATTATCAGTTCATTTAGTTACAACACATTACTAGACTTATTTTTCCCCAAAAAAACTAACTGAAGGAATAATTAGTTTATACATTGCATTTAAATTTTTACAAATTCGAAGTAAAGTTCTACATATATCTTGTCACATCTATTCTTTAATAGGATGCCTGAAAATTATTGTATGTCTTCAAAAATTCTCTCAATATATATCTATGATGGTACATTGATTTTTATTTTTTGTAAATGACCTAAAGATTTTTTTCTCTCATACAAGATGTTACAGTTTAAATGAAGTTATGCTGTTTTGCTAGCTAATAACTAATAAATATTGTTATAAATTTTATATTTCTAATATTTGAATAATATTATAGTTATATCTTGCTTGATCGGATTTGTAACTTCTGTGTTTCTTTAATAATTGAGGGTTAAGGAAAACCCAATTATTATCTTACAAATATAAATACAGTCTTGTTTAAAAAGTTTACTTTTCTTTTGCATAGCTTATTTATTTAATTATTAATTTTAAATCGTAGGAGGAAAGAATAAAAAATTATATATTTTTTAATCTATATTATGCTGATAATCAAACATTCAAAAGTTTTAATTTTTTTTTAAAATTTTATTAAAGATTAATAAACTTTTTTTTTTCTAGAAAAAGAGGAAGCTTAGTGATGCTCGTTTTACCAAGTCTTTAAAGGATTTATCAAAAGTTCGTAACCGAGATGGACTTAATAAGGAATGTGTTTCAAGTGAAAATGACACGGTAAGGTCAATATATTATGGAAATTTTTCTTGTTGTGGTACTGTAGTGACGTCACTGACTATCATTATTCTTTACTTTATTTTTGGGCTTTTTAAGATTTAGAAATTGCATATAAATAATTATATTATTATTGCTACCTAATTTAGGCTTAGTTTCTCAGCCTTTCCTTTTTATTTTTATTATTTTTTTTTTCGTAGGACAATTCTGGGGATGTTGTCAATGAAACACCTGCAGAATCTTCAAAAGTCACACTACCAAAGAATGATACTCCTAACAAGTTTTGGGCTTATGTGGAACCTTATGCCAAAGATATAACTAAAGAAAACATAAAAGTAAGTAAATCAATCGGGCAAAGTACCAACCGATGCCTCTTTAGCTTAACATATTTTTTCTTTTATTTATGTTATTACATACATACTCACATTCAAATTGAATTTTAATTATGCAACAATTTAGTTAATTTAATGAAAGTTTTTTGTATTAAAATTAATAACAATCAATTTTTACATATTACTGATGTACCTACAGGAGTTAATTCTACTGGAGTTGGTCTGTGGATATAGTTATACAATTTATTTAAAGAAAGTTTATTCTGTTAAAATTTGAGCTCCTTAAAGAAAACAGAAAAAAAATTTTATGGATATTTCTGATGTGTAGAAATTTATTCTACTGGGGTTCAGTTGTGTATATAATAGATGAATTTGATTTCAGGACCTGGAAGATCTTGTGGCAGCTTGTGACACTGATTTAGCTGGTGTTAGCATTCCTCCTTTGGGTCGTCATTACAGTGCAAGCTGGGCAGAAGAAGATCTTAACCAGGAACGAGGAAGTTCAGATAAAGCAGAGATATCTGGCATGATAAAAAAAGCAGCGACACTTTGGTATAATATATACTAAATGTTTTAATCGTTTGTGTTTTAGATTTGTATTTTTGTAAGATATTATTTTTTAAACATTTTAACTATACTTAGTATTAATTATGAATAATGATGTGATTTAGATTAGACTTCGTGGCTGTACTGAATTATTTAAAAAAAAAATTATGAAAGGAGTAATAATTAGGCATTGCACACATTAAAACCTACTTAAAGCACAGCAGAGCATCATAGTTTCATGTTAAAGAAGTGGATAGGGTGAATTGAGAGGTAGCACAGTAATTGTACGTGGCCTATTTAACACTAACCTCAGAAACTGTGCTGTTAACTTAATCTCAGTATGTCCCTATACCAAGATATTATTAGAAATGCTTGATAAAAATAGCCAATGTATTGCTATATATTTATGTATGTAGTATATAGCTTCATGACATTCTTTTAAAAAATAAGCAACTCCATATTCTGAAAGATATTTTGAATTTTTCAGACAGAAGTACAAGAAGAGAAAGGATATGTTAGCTTTACGAATTCTACTTTTTATTTTATTTTTCCAAATACTCCAAATATAGAGGAATAAACTCTTCAAATAGGCTCATATTGCCATGGGGACAAAATATCACTCTAGGATTATTCCTAATTTTCTTTGGCTTCAATGAAACAAAGCTCAGGACTTTTCTGGGTATTTATTAATATACTTTCTTTACTTTTAAACGTCCAAATGCATAGACCCATGGCACAGCAAGTGCTTGCAAGCAGCCCTAGGTAAGCAGGTACCTTTTGTGGTAGGTACCTGACTACAATACCAAGTTTCAATTTTTATTGACAACTTCACTAAGAAACCACAATTATGTTTAAGGAGATATATTGTAACATTCTCTTAGGAGAGTGTTATTTCCATGAGGGGTGTTTTTTATTTTGTCATCTCTGGTTTTTTAAATAATAGCATTTTATATTTGAATCAATCACCTTTGAGTAGAGTATGGAAAATGTGAGTAGAATGAGCTCGGATATTAATATGGTATGTTGTAGCAACAAAGCTTTAAAGCTTTGAAAGCTTAAAGATGCTTATTTCACTGTTTTTATACCTTATAATATTCCACCTCTCCCTCTCCTTTTTTGTGTTTTTTTTTTGTCCAATAACAAAAGTTACAAACCAATGCTAAGTTCTACATTTCAGAAGAAAAATGCTTATTAGTCTCCCTGATTATATATATATCTTCAGATTTACTCCTTATCGATTATATTGTACTTAATTTTCTTTTTTTTATCTCATATTTTACTGTGTATTTAAATTGTTCACCTTCATATCTGATTCTAACATCATGTATCATTTTATTTATTTTTTTTTTGTTTCATGATCTAGATATTTTTTTTATTACCTCTACATGTTTACATTCTCTATACACTACTCAGTTTTATAGACTCCTCATCACATATTTAAAGGTCTAAATACTTTCTAGTGTTTCTACTTCTTAATTTTACTTCTTTAATTTTATGTGATTGTTTTAATCTCTTATTATGCTCCTGTTTTATATTTATAATACTTTACTACATTTTTTCCCCTATTTTTCCTACAGTGAAAGAACACCTGGCCCTTTAGTGCAAAGATTGGTTTCGGCTCTGATGGAAGATCCTTCAAATGACTCTTTCAGTAAGCTTGGTGAGTTGGATTAAAGTTTAATTTGTGGAATAACTCTCATTTATTTATCCTAACAAATCATAAATACTTGGAACTTTTAAAGGCTATTAGGTACTAAGGAAAGGCCTCATCTACTACAATGGACATTGGCAGTTTAATATTAATACCAAGTTAGGTTCTCTTCTTTAGAATTTTTGATTATACTATTATGTAGTGATTTTCTAAAATTTGAGATCACAATCATCACAATAAATAAATCATTTTTTTAATACAAGTTTCCCTCCACTCTATACTGAATGATTGAAAGCTATCTCAGCGGAAGACCAATTATCATACAAGTCAGCAAGGACTACTCCACCCCAGTCCCCACTACATGCAGAGTGCCTCAAGGCTCGATACTGGGTCCAATCCTCTTTGTTGTATTCATGGCACCTGTCACCATGTTGGAGCACAAGGAAGCAGTAGTAGCAGCCTATGCAGACGACATTGGTATCTATACCACCAGTACCAGACCTCGTCAGGCACTCAGACTTACCCAAACAGCATCTGGCACCATCATAGATGCCCCCAAGGACATAGGCATTTGAGTAAACCTGGCAAAGATGAATGCCATTTTAATATCTTATCAACAAAGGAAGAAGAGCAACCAGCCAAAGACATTTACGGTGGAAGATGTAGTGAGGGGCATGTCAAACTCCATCCTTTACCTTGGCATGACACTAGATAAACACTTATCCTTCTCCAATCACGTCAGGGAAAGGCTGAAGATTACTGAGTGGAAATCGCATAGGCTGTATAACCTGCTCACATCACTACAGCTATCTCTCCAACTGAAGCTGCAGATATATAAGGCCATTATTTGTTTGACACTGCTCTATGGTGCACCTCTACTGCAGCACCTCTTCAAAACAACACTACAAAAACTCCAGAGCTACCAGAACTCCATCCTTCAGCAGATCATCCGAAGCACCACACTGTAGAGGACCAGGAACAGTGCCATCCGCCAAGAACTCCAGCTTACCTCTGTTACAGAGTTCATAGGCTGACGGCGCATCAAGTTCTATGATGGGCTGAAAGCCTGTGCAAACCCACTCTTCCGGGAGATTGCCTCTCCACCAAGACCTGGGAGGTGGCAAGGCACTGTTCCCTTGGTCGACGTGCTCGGTGAGGGAAGGGGTTCAAACTCAGCCTAAACCCAACCATTCAATACTAATAGAGAGGTCCCTGCACTAGCAGATTCCAGAACCTACCTTAAAATGCTCCTCAGGCAAATAAAGGACATTTATGTTTACTATTTATTATATATACATATGATTTTGTTTGAAATAATAAAATTGATGGAAGGGTGAGAAAAAAAATTATATTTTAAATTGTTTGTAGCAGGTGAAATAGTAAAATGTAAAAAAAAGTGCGTCCATTTCCTGGAAATGCCATTACTTTCCCTTGGAATCAACTTTGCTGGACATTACTTTAAAATAAGACATATGTAAGCAAGCGACTACAAAAAACCCATAAAGATGAATATGAAGACGTCTTAGAATTTTTATAACTATGTTTTTCTTTTGCTAGATGAAGAGCAAGAATTTTCAACACTATCCACTACTAGTAACCTACAACTGGAGAATACAAGAACCCAACAATGGTGGAATCTACAAAGACTACCGGACTAAATATCACAGTACAAACAAACATCAATTAAGGGTGTTTTTGCCACAGTTATTTCCTAAGTGGGTGTAAACCAATCTTTACAAGGTTTACACCTGGTTT
Organism: Halyomorpha halys; assembly: GCF_000696795.3. Taxonomy (NCBI): domain Eukaryota; kingdom Metazoa; phylum Arthropoda; class Insecta; order Hemiptera; family Pentatomidae; genus Halyomorpha; species Halyomorpha halys. Next base: position 1,467,862 of record NW_027114806.1, read on the forward strand.
GGTAACCATTGTATCAAATTGGCTACCAATAGCACAAAAACATGTATTTCTATAGTTAAAATACCATAATCTCTAGCTCATGACAAATATCATTGCTGAGGAGCTGACATAAAGAGGAAACATTTCTGCTAAAAAAGAATCCACTAGACCCAGTTTTGTCTAGGATTGTACCTGCTCTAAAATCATCTGACAAAATTTAGAATTTTTAGTGTTATAGGTTTCCTCCAGAAATTGTCTATTTCTTCAATTCCACATACATCATGAGAAGGTGATTAAATATTGATTATGAAATCCTGTAGTATTAATAAAACTTGATTCCATCATCCATCAAACGAAATAGCATTGTGATAAATTCTCACTCTGAAGTGCTAGTCTACCAAGGACTGTGAACACACTTTTTTGTTTGCCTTAATCTCAAATTATCATCTTTCTTGTGAGTTATACGATTTCGAGATCAGTATTTTGAAACTTGATTAAAATATTTTTAATTAACATTTATGTTATGTCTGCTATAGATGCCAGTCTGTGGCATACAAAATGGTCACCATTGTTCTTCTACTGCTTCGTTTTTTCTCCATTTAATATCATTTGTTATTTCTTTTAGAATTTAGGGAAAAAATGTCAATCCTCAGTTTTCATTCTTACTAAATCCATCCACTAATTTTTCCCTTATATATTTTATCATTTGCCACCTATATTATTTATTTTAGAATGAATTTCTATTTAAATTCCTATAAAAGAATAAAATGGGTAGCAAATTTGTCTAATGTGTTCCACCACTGTTGATGTGTAATTTTATTTGATATTGTTAAATTTATTTTTCAGATTCTGATTCAGATAGCTGCCCATACCTTAGCAAACTGCCATTATTTCATACAACAGCATGCTTTGAAAGGAGGCTTAAGAGAGAACTTGAAGCCGTTGGATTTTTGGATGGAGAGAATGTAAGGACTATTTCTATATCTATTAGATATATAGAGGAGGTGGTAGTTACTAGCAAACACATTGTTGAATTTACCCAATTAAATAGCGATAGTTATTATTTAGAAGCAGTTATTATTGTATGAGGGTGCAACAATACATACTTCATTCTAAATTAAAGTTAATAATTCGGTTTATACCATTTGTTAACAATAATTACTGGATGCCAATACCACCAAACAAAAACTTTTAATTTTTTCTTATAACAAATATCCAACACTAAACTGACAAGGGTCTAAAGCAGTGATTCCCAAAGTGTGTGCCGCAGCTCCCCGGCACACCGCGAAATATTTCAATATCAATTCGGTAATTTTATTGGAATTTCCAATTCTCAATGGCCGTTCAATAAATTGTTTGTGAATTTAAAATTCATGTTTAATTTATTTTTCAATTAACCTAACAACATGGTGGTTGTCTAGTCTCAATATGAATAATACCGAAATAGCTGAAATTAGATATTTTATATTATCCTAAGGAAAATAATAAGTGTCTGTTTTTAATTGTTTGCTGTTAAATAGGTAGTCACTTTTAAAAAAATAAGTTTTCCAATTTTTCAAGAAACACAAATATTCAGAAAAAAATCTGATGTAATAAGGGTGCCGCAGAAAAAATGTGATTATTTAGAGAGCCGCTAACCGAAAAAGATTGGGAACCTCTGGTCTAAAGTACTGTCTCCTGTCAGTACACATTAACATTTTTATGGTTATTATTTCGTTTCCAACAGCTTCTAAAGAATTATATTTCATTCTTAAGAAACTTAAGGTATTCACCATTGATCAATTATAGATTTCAAGTTCCAATATTGATGTTTTGGAAAAGGTTGAATAATCAAAACAAATAAAAATGATAAAGAATATATTATTAAAAATGAAGTATCCAAATCACCAAAAAGGTGGAATGTAAGAGTTACTAAAATATAAATTGACCACAAAGAATTTTTGCTATTTCAAATTTTTCATCAACAGGTGAGAGTTGAGTAATTTTATGAAAGTAAAGTTGCCAGTATTTGCTCTTATGGATTCAACCTTTATTTTCAATTTAGTCCCTTTATATATTCTGGACAACAGATACTTAATCTTCTCTGCAGTTTGGTTTTTTTTTTATTCTTATTTATTTCAAGAAATAATTCATCTTCTAACCCATCTTCCTCTAAGATATCGTGTATTGTAAGTCCAAATAATGTTAACAGCTCTCTTGGTTTAAAACTTGGTTGTAAATTTTGTGTGAAGATTCCATCTTTTACTGATCTTCATGGAGTATACAGAAGTGGTGGGTATTCTATTTGTTGATCATCTGTTCTACATTATGCATCGAGTAAACTTTTTCTGGCATGACTGTTCATCTTTTGTATCTATTAATATTTGTTGTTTTATTGATGCATTTTAGTTTACCTAATTATAGTAGATATGCTAGGGCATTAATTATCTAATTAAAAACTTTTGAAATTAATGGACAAGTTAAAATTCATAGTTACTCCAATTTTTTTTTTGAGTTGGGTCTTATATTTTATTTTATTGGAAAAAAACTAATATGGCTTAGTATTCATATTGTGATTTAAGCTGTGATAACTCATAATTCTAGAAAACTTAATGTTATTCACAAAAAAAAAATAAAAAAATAATGCTTCATTCTAGATAGATGATAAGTTTGGAAAAATTGGAAAAAAAATCAACAAATTGATGGTTGAGACGAAATGTTACTTCAATGATACATTTTTTTTTTTTTAAGTTTTATTAAAATTCATTTTTAATTATGAGGTATCAGAATTTAATTGTTCATAATAAATAATTGTATTTTGGATAGTTTTATTTTCTTGAATCATTCCTTAATTTTTGTGAGGATATTCTGGTTTGAGAACAATAATGAACGTTTTTTTTGTCTTTTTTATCAATGATGCCTGAATAATAATGTTTTAGGATGATAATGATGAAATAATGACTGAGATAAAAAAATGTGATGAAGAGTTAAAAATCGTTGCAGCTCAGAATAAGGAACAAATAGAGCTTCTCATATCAAAAGCGAAATATGAAATGAAACGACAAGAAGTAAAAAGTAGAATCAGAACAATCGAAACCGAGGTATTTTTTTTTTAATTTTCTGTATTCATTTATTTTTTTAAACAATTTTTTTAAAATATTCTCTTACTTTTGATTTAGTTGACTGAAATATATAGAAAGACAACTGCTGCAAAATTGAAGAAAAAGCAACTGAAAAAGAAAGAGAAGGACCAAGCCTGGAAAATTCTTAAAAAGAGAGAACAGCTTCTAAAAACCTTAGAAAATATGTGATAACTAAAAATTTGTAAAAAAAAAATGCTAAAACTTAATAGATGTTTTATATATTGTATTATATATGTATAGTAAAAGATTTTATAATACTAATTTTAATTTGTTATATAATTATGTTATTTTTTTAAAGAAATGTGTTTACATTTGAAGTTAATAATTTTTATTTCATCTAATTGTATATCCATTGTACATTAATTATTTTTAAATCCTATGCTGTATCAATAAATTGATAAAAGTTCTTTTTTTTTTAATAATAATATTAGAAGCATATCTTTTTTAGTATCTCTTTATTCTAAATACCATATTGAAATGAAATGAAATAAAAAAATAACTTTATTCTGGGACATATGTCCC
>NW_027114806.1:1473309-1492733 GCF_000696795.3 Halyomorpha halys
GATTTAGGATCAGGTGCTTGGGATAGGATGTTGTGAAAGTACTGCTCCTTGGCGGGCGTAAGGATGTTTGGGTAAGGTTTCTTTTGATATTTAGCGATAATATTACTCCTAACTCCTATTTAAGAAAAATCCTTTGTTTTATCTATAGTTAACAGAAGTTTTTTCGAAACCCTGCTGGTTCTATGTCTAGGAAGAAAAATAGTAATTAATTTTAGGTTCATCTTTCACCCACCACTGGTTACATACTCTCCCTATCTTCTTCCAACTTCTTGGGCCTTTGTTGATGCACATCCTTAGGTGTTCTGGTTGATATGTGGAACCATATCTCTAAAAATTAAACATGTAATAACATTTTAGAAGGAGGTTGAGTGGAATACCACCCACCAAAATTTACACCTCTTCATGCCCTATACTTGCATGGATACCATTACTAAATTATGCATGGGATTGACTCAGGGTCAGTGAAAACTTGGGATTTCATATCAGACAAGTATGTCGGACTTATTGGTTAATAATGAGATTGGCTCCTCAGTGTGATGTAGAATTGAATACCATATTCACATATTTTTAGTTTATAAAATACCACCTACAGTTTTTCTGAAGTACAGTGCTCATTATTCTGGGATAAACTAGTCCTTTTTGGGTCTCTAGGTGGGGATTACTTCAGTGGATTTATTGTGCAAGTTGAAGATTAGGTACTTCAGTACTGGGAATTGATGTATGAAACATAAGTTTGAGTACCACAGCTTGGTTAAAATCCATTAAAAAATAGGTTTAGGAATACAATTTAGATATTATGACTGCAGGAGGTATGCTAGCCAGTGGAGGGTTCATTAAAGGAAGGAAAGTACACTATTTGGAATGGTGAGGGTGGTAATTATTTTTTAGGTACTAGGTTTCTGATTTGGAACAGATTGCTTACCAGCTTGAGGGGCATAAAGTTTTTTATTGAAACGAAATCAGTAGCAATATTTCAGGGACGTTGCTTTAAAATTGCGCTGATAAACTATCATTTTCCAACCCTATGACAACGATGAAGCGATTATATACGAATTTGATTAATTGGTAGAAGTTAACGATAAATTGCCAAGAAACTGCTTGAAAATAAGATTAGGAATTGCTAACACTAAAGGCGGAAGAGAATTAGTATAATATCCAACGACCTGTTAAGAAAGTTTGTATTGCTTAGTAATGATAATGGGATAGGATAATGTACTTCGCCATCTCGAAAAATTGAAATCAAAAGTACTAATTTTAAACACGAGGATTTTCAAAAGTATCTCTGAATATCCCCCGAAATCAAACCGATCATGTCTCGTTACAGTATAGGTAGCGAATATAGTTACAATATTATGTTCTCTTATTATTATCACCCTGAATGGTCCCTCGTATCGCTGTATCTCCTTACCCCTGTTTGATCCCAACTTTCTATTTACAATTGTCCCAATTTTTATCATTCCCTTCCTATTTGAGAGGTTTAAATTCTCCCGAGCTACTCTCCTGGCTTTTTCCCTTTCCAATGTTCCCCAGACTTTTTCCCGTAGCTTTTTCCTAGTGACATGATTGTTGCTTATCTCGTCACCGTCCGCCACCGTGCCCTTATAGTCCCGCCGGATTTCACAAAGCCCAAAAGGATCTCAAACGGCAAAAACCCCGTAACGGTGTGCACCGAATGATTGTATGCCGCAATTTCCTTTGGCATTGCCACGTCCGGTTCCAGTCCTTGGTCTACCTGGTACAATCGAAGGTGATCGCTTAGCGTTCCGTGAAGCCGCTCTACACCTCCTCTACTTTTGGGGTGTCCTGGTGTGTTGAGGTGCCATATTACTTATGCCATAAGTCCTTCATTTCCTTTCGTATCGAAGAGTTGTCAAATTCTCTTCCACCATCCGATGAGATGGGTTCCAGAAGCCGCTTGATCTTCTCAAAAACGGTTTCGTTGGCATCATAGAGGTGATGCTTTTCTCCAGGCTTCGAAGCATTCTTCAACATTCTACACTTGTGACCAGATGACCAGATCGTCGTTATTTACTTCTCCCGTACTCACTATGTTTAATTTTGGTCATTCCGGTGGTTTTCGTCTTCCAAATAATTTGTCTCTTCTTGTTTCCTCTATGTCCCCTGGTCTTTCTTCAGCCCAACTCTCGTTATTCGAAGATTCTGCCGTACCATCTTCTTCCACTTCATTCTGGTCTTCCTCTCTAGGCGTCCATTCTCTCATGACACTGGACGGTTCCCCATTTTCTTGTTCCATGGCGTTCGTAGTTATAGCTCGAGATAACCAATCGGGCACCACATTTTCTTTGCCCGGTTTATATATAACCTCCATGTTATATTGCGCTAGAAGCTCCTTCCAGCGAGTTATTCTGGCTGACGATTCCTTCAGTTTTCCACTGGAGTGGTCTGTGGCCAATATATACCTTGAACCTTCTGCCGAAAACATTTGGTCTAAAGTGATCGACGGCCCACACTATTCCCAGGAGTTCTCGTTCCATTGCGCTGTATATACTTTCCGTCTACATAAGGCGCCTGCTGGCGTACACCACTGGGCGCGCTCCCCCATCACCCTCCTGAGACAGTACCGCTCCTAGCGCATACTCACTCGCATCTGTGGTAATCGTGAATTGTCGATTAAAATCTAGAAAAGCTAGTACCGGCTCTTGCTGTAACCTCTCCATGCACCGTCTGACACTGTCCTCCATCATCGGGGTGACGATCATCTTCCAGCCTTTCTTGAGTAGGTTGTTGAGTGGAACAAACCTCCTGTAATAATTTAGAGTCCCCCAACAACCTCTAAATTCCTTTTATGTCACTAAGTACGGCCATTTTCTGAATATCTGAAACTTTATCCGGGTTTGGTTTGACTCCCTCTCTAGGAATCGTGTGACCCAAAAATTTTATTTGTTCCTACCCCATCGCCGACTTTTCTCCCGATAATTTTAGCCCAAAATTTCTTATTCTCTGAAACACGCTATTCAAGTGTCGCACATGTTCAACCTCGTTCTTTCTGAACACAAGTAGGTCGTCCATGTAAATCTGAGAGACGGATTCGTCAATTCCTCTCAGAAACTCGTCCATCAGTCGCTGAAAGATTATGGGGGCGTTTTTGAGGCCAAACGGCATCCTTGTAAACTCATAGTTACCCCTTTCAAAAGTGAATCCCATCTTATGTTGATCATTAGGGTGCACTTTAATTTGATGATACCCAGCCTTCAAGTTCAGTGTGCTAAATACCGTCGCCCCACCCAGCCTGTCTAAAATGTCTTCAAATCTGGGGATCGGATACTTTTCGTCAATGGTATTCTCGTTCAGCTTCCTGTAATCTATCACCACTCTATATTTTTCAGCAGTTTCACCTAGCGCACTCTTCTTTTTAACCACCCACAGACTATTGTATGGGGATGTACTATCAATAATGATTCCCTGTCGTTTTACACTTTCGAGTTCCTCCCGGATGTGGTGACGTAGTGTGGGTATCTCCTTTCCTTTATATATGTCACCCTGTTCTGCTTCAGTGGAATCTCATGGACAGTCGTCCTGAGGATATCCCCTTCTTTAAAAAAAATATCCTGGTATTCCCTCTTGAGTCGTTGTCGCCAGTCCTCAGCTTGATTGATTGCCCCAATCCGTGCACTGTTGTTGACGACATTTGTAGGTTTTACCTCCTATCTCAATTCTCCACTTTGTTTCTTTTTCAAGTTCTATTACCTAGGAACACAACTGAAAGGACCTAGCCTCTTACGTACACATCCTGAAAGTAAAAGAAGAAAGTGTGTGTTCCGTTGAGGCTGTCGCATGCCTTGGTTTAATAATTTGAAGAAAGTCCAGTGTCAGGCCCACTGCACATAGAGCTACTGGGAAGGAAATAAACCAGTCTTTATATAAACCAGTAACTCAGGTTACTGACCAATTACAGACTCAGTGGTGACTTGACTTCACACTCGAGGCTACTCATTAGCAATAAAAATATCTAGTTCGTTCAGTGCCGTAAAGGACATCGACATGGGCGTAGACAGATGGGAGCAGGGGGGAGCCGCTGCCCCCCCCCCCCGGATTTTTAGGACCCCATGAAAAAAAATAAATAAAGGAAATAGAGTTGGATGTTGGAGAGGCATAAACATTCCAGAACCCCATTATACAGCAATCTCTCAAAAAAATGTACAAACTCTCCTGTACGATAGTATGCTACGATAGTATGGTTGGGAAATTCCTCATAGCTGGTTAACTACTCAGTAGAAATCACAGCTATCAAATCTGTGACTGTAATGATCAAAGCTATGGAGAAGAAGTAGAGTTGCTGAGATGAAATACAATTCAATTAACCTACATACTTAAGTTTTCTGAAACTATGAATGTTAAAATAAATCAGGAAAGAGAGGGGGGGAATCTAAAAATTGGAAACAGCCATCAAGGAAGAGGTATTTTTTGAGATCTACTCTCATATTTTGTTTTTTCAGATGATGACACATATGCTATTAATAACAAAAAAATCATAATTTATGTAAAAATAAATTACTCTATCATTTAAGTTCTGGAAGAATCATTTCCATTTAGAAATGGTTGGGAGAGATTTGTCTTCATTAATTGGAAAATTGTTCACCAATTTTATTTTTAATTTATTTATTAGAATGGAGAGAAAAAAATAGGTGTCAAAAAATAAATTATAATTTATTGACTTGCAATGATTCTTAACTAACTTTTCACATATACTTTTTCTCATTCTACATTTCAAGCTTGTGTGCTTATTTTGGTTACATGATTATGAAATACAGGTAATTCACAAAACAAATTATAATTTTGATAGATTAATGAAAATTATTTTGAACTTAGCATTTTTATTTCTCTTTTTTCCTTCAATTTTTCTCAAAATTTGTCATCGATTTCATACTTTAAATTAGAAATTTATTTTTTTTAAAGTAATATTTTACTTATTCGTTTGGTATTTATAATTGGTATTTACAATTGAACATTTTATGTAATTCAGGGAACACATTAGTCAATAATTTCTGTTTTCAAATTAAATGTCTAGTCAACACTGTGTTGTTTATATGTTATGATAGGGTAACCTTTGTGAGACATCTCAAAAAAGTAATTGATAAGTACATCGGTAGATTCACGGTCGTTACTATGCCCAATAATGTCTTGAGTTCTATCAGCCTGGGAGGAAATTTCACAAAATTTTGCCTAACAATGACATGGAGAAGGGGACTAGAGTCCAAGAAATTAGGAAACGATTTGAAGGTTTAAATTCTCAGAACAATGATTCATTCGCAAACAAAAGTTCTTTACCCGATTTCCCCAAAAGCAGTAATTCGAATAATAACAAGAATTCTACAGAACTTGAGCTTCAATCTGTGACCAAGGGAATCATCAGAAGGTCTCACGCTTTTAGGAATGATAAAACGAAAATCAAGCTATCGAACTCAAACCTAGTGTTGCATAAAGATTTCATTGGATTAGGAGCCATCAATGAATCATCTTCAAAGGGTGAGGTAAAGTCAGAGAAAAAAACTGTTCCTTTGGAAGACATTAAAGCTCCTAGTATCCACAGACAAACAAAACCAGCACCTTTGAAGTCTAATGTTGATAGCCTTACTGACACTTTAAAAAAAGCTCTAAAAAATCCCTTACCTGTTGGACCAGCCCCAAAGAAACCACCTAGAACATTTGCTCATTCTGGTAACAGTTCAGAATCACTTGTTGACAACTCTGATAAGAAAACTATTGTTAATAAGTTGTCAGATTCATTGTTGCTGAACAGAAATGGAAACTCTGTGCCATCAGTTGCCTTACCAAGGCGCTCAAAGACTGATCCCCATATAATGTTAAAAAAGTTAGAATCTGCATTGTTAACTAACCAGGTCAACAATAAATCGAATGCCATAGTGAAACCGAAAGTTTCTACTTGCACCCAGTTAGTTTCTAAACAAAGTGAAGTTTCTCAAAATACAACTAACTCTAAATTTAACAAGTTTTGTCTGAATGGTTTTAGTTCTTGTCTCAATCCTAACATATATGACGCTCCTTCCATTTCTAAAATCAAAGCTGACACACAGAATAATATCAGTTTGTCATCAAACACCAAATCTACTTATGGTACCATAAAAAAGGTTCAAAATATTAGGCACATTTATGAAGAACCATATTCTCCCAGGAATGAACGAAAAAATAAGGGTTCAGTAAAAAATGATTCACCTCCACCTAAACTTAGTGTTCATTACATGGTAAGCTATCAATTTCACCTTTTTGGGGTTATTTCATTCATTTGTTTGTAGTGAAATTCCCGCTGAAGTGATAACATTTCTATCCCTCAAATTTAGCTCCTTTATTGATTGAAACAATTATAAAACATGATTTTATTTTACTATTTATTTCATGCTTTTTAATATTCAATGGCCTAAAATTTCACCCTATTGGTTCATTTGTATGTATTTTTCAGCTGTGTTTTAATTTTTCAGTCATCCCCTATTCGTGAATCGAGGCGAAGAGTATTTCCAGAATCTGTTATTTCCAGTGAATTAAAAAATAATTCTTGTCTTAACAACCAGAAGGTCAGTTTTTCATTTTTTTTTTTTATTGTATTTATTTTTCTTATTTGGTTTCTGTAATAATAAAATGTAATTGTATAATTTCTTCTATTTCTTTTAGATCAAAATGATAACAGACACATTTAATGAAAATATGAAGTCTGACAGTGATGCTGATTCCATTCAGGAAGAAAGGACCAATTTTAAGGGTAATAATTAAAATAAGGAATTGTAAAATATTCTTTAGTACATAGTTACACATTTAACATTTGAAATTGCAGGTAGCCAAGAAGAAGTTACTGCTGTTAGAAAGGTTTATGTAAAAAGAGTATCAAGTATGAGGCAGCAAACCATAAGGTTACCACGACAAGGACAAAATTTGTTTGAAGTTCTCTTACTGATTGGATTAGATCAAGATGTTAAATTAGGAAAAGTACCATATGTCAAATCTAAATATCCTGAATCGGTATGACATTACATTTATTTTGATAAATTTAAAATTGATAGTTTTAAGATATTCTTGTTTGGCTTAATACCTCCAAAGATAGGATTTAGTCTATTTACCTTAAATTATGAATCCATCTCTTCTGTTTGACATTTCTATTGATGAAAGTCTCACTGAATTTTAAATTTCTGTTTATTTTAATTATTTTTTTCATTTTTATTTATGTATCAGTAAAAGAGCAAAAACAAAATAAAAAAGATGAAAAGTAATTGTTAGGATGTAAATGAAAGAATCCAAAAACAAAACAATTTATTGATATATTTATTTTAGTAAATCTGCTTTGATGGGTATGAAGTTGTTTTAATTATTATTTTCCATATTTATTTGATCTATGACTATTAATCCGTTCCTATGTATCATTACATGATGTTATAAAGCAAAACACTTTCCATAAAAGTTATATCCAATCCAAAAAAGAATTTTTCAAATGAGACAGGTAGGTCCTTAAATCTATGCATTTGAACAACTGACCTCTTTAGCTTTTTATATTAATAATAATTGTAATAATAAAGGCTTAGCAAACCCGAAGATTCAATGCCGATATCACCAATTGTTTTCTACATACATTTGTCCCCCTTGCCCCAACCAATGAATGCCCTTTCGAACCCAAATCTACTGGATCAGTCTTAAGCAATGCTCCCACCTATGTTTTTTTCGGTTTACTCCCCATACGTTTACCTGTTGGTTCAGTGTTTATTGACATTTTAGGGATATATTTGTTATTAAGTCCAACAATCTGACCTTATACACCCATCTTATTCTCCCCAATGCTATAACTTGAATTATATTTACCGGGTGCAGTTCCCTCAATTCAATTGTTTAGTCCTCTAAACTCTCCAGTTAACTCATCCTTTTTTGGTCTGAATATTAATTATAACGTCGGAAAATTTGTTCCTTTTTGACTGCACCCCCGACCATCTTCCTATTTGACATAATAGTTTATTTTAAAAAAAAGTGCAGTTCTTTCCTAAGGGTAATAGGCCACATTTTTCATAAATAAAGAACAGTTGGAAGGATAATAGTTTTGTATAACCTCACTTTTATTTCCACATCAATTTCATTTTTCCTAGGTACTGTAGAACCTACATACTTAAATCTTAATACTAATAATAATAGCTTAAATAAATATACTTGTTCAAGTGTATTTATCTCTATATCTATATTACCGAAATTGGATCTATATATACATTAGCTGTGAATTATATTGTGTGTTGCTAACTCTTCCTGGCACTCTGAAGATGATGTAGTTAGAATTCAGTAAATATTGGGTTAGTAGTGTTCGAGTTTAGCAGTTATAAATTAAAAATAGGCTGTCCTATTACATCAGTGGTTCCTGAACCACAAATGGGCTGAAAGAGCCTTGGGAGAGGATACAGTAACATTTATTTTGTGAGTACTTTTTGTTAGGTTTCTTTATTGTTTACCTTTCATGATGTTGGTGTATTGGTTGAAAAGTCCTAACTGTTAAATGCACTGTAAAAGTCCCCCAAAACGCTCTATTTCTAAAATTTTCCTAGGAAAACACAAGTCATATGTTTGTGAGATCAAATAAATGCAGAAAAAAGATTCCACATTTAGTTTCAACAGCTAGAACAGCATATTAACTCCTATTATTAATTATATAATGATTATGAAGGCTTAGCTTTGCTCTCTACATATATCCGTCCAGTGATGCCTGTCTACACCCAATTTAGTCAGATTATTCTTGATACAATCTCAATCTTCCCACCTATTCTTTGGTGTTTCTCTCGGTCGTTTACCTGTCTGTTCTGTTATTTTTAATATATTGGGTTGTAAAATAAGTTTGTTCCGCTTTTTACTGGTGATTAGTACAAAAACTTCAGATTCTTGTAATTATTTTTAATCAATTATATATGACCCATTTTGGTCTATTACATGTTGCCATCTTTCAGGTAATTTTGTATTCCGTCCTCCCAGAACCTCTCTTTGTGTGTTTTGCAGTCCTTGAGCGAATTGAAGTGTTTCCTGTTAAGAGAGTTTTGAAGGGCCCAAAATAAGTGAAAATCTCTTGGGGCAAGGTCTTGTGATTAGAGTGGGTGGGGGATCACATCTCAGCTTAACTCCAATAATTTCTACCGGGTCTACAAAGACATGTGAGGATGGGAATTATCGTGATGGAAAACTATGCCTTTGTGATTAGCCAATGCTGGACGCTTTTGCTCAACTGCTGCCTTTAATTGTTCCAACTGGGCACAGTGTACTACGTTTTTGCGATATCCCGTGACGTAGCGTGAGGGTTGTCTGTGACCAATGCTTGAATTTGGTCATTATCCAAAGTTCAAGACTTTCAAGCACTTTGCATCTTCCAAGTCAAAATTTCCGGTTCTGAACCCAGCAAACCACTTACGGACGGTGGTTTCTCCTAAGGTATTATTGTCATACACACTGCAAATTTTGTTAACCATCTGTGCAGCGGATTTTCCTTTTCAGAAGTAAAAAATCATTAAATGACAAAAATGAATTTTTTTTCTCCTAAAGATAAGGACTCTTGGTTGAAACTGATGCATAAAAGTACCTTAACTAATGATTTTTTAGAATATGTAAACATGATTTTATAAACACAGAGAGGATTAAATTGAAATATTGAAAACCGCTACAAACTTATTTTACCACCTGATATATGTCAAAATATTAAAATATATATGTTTAAAAATGTTAAAAAAATAAATAAAATAGTCTACATCCTCAATAATGGTACATATTTATGTGAATATATAATATTTGAAGTGTAGAGATGCAAAAATTGGTAAATCCAAGTTTAAAAATATTACAGGTATTCTAAAAAATTTTATATTTAAGGGAAACTCAAACCAAACTCTGAACATAATAATAGATTGAATTTAGTAAGCTTTGAGAGCTTAAGCATAATTTTCAGCAGGTAATAAATCCCTGAATCAGGTATAGTTTTTAGCCTCTGCAGACATTTTTAATTTTTTTTTTATCTCCTTTTGCATCTCCATATTTCGTGTAAGAGCATATAATAAAATATATGTATAAAATATATATCAAGGTATAAATGCAACCGATATAAAATACAACCTCCTTTTCGTACTGTGCTGTTAAAAGAACAATTGCCAATATAAATATTTTGTTTTTACTTTTATAACCCAATGGTTATAAATATTTATTAATATACTTTAGTTAACTATTATAACCTGGAGAAAAATTTAAAAAAATTTACTGAATTTTTTTATCTCTATTTCAGGTAGTTCTTCCAGGTAGTCTAGCTGAGTTAGTATTTCCTGATAAGGAAGATTGGCCTCCTAGCGTAGTGTCCCTTTCAGGCCATCATAATAATTATACTTTAGTCCTCACTTCAGAGGATGGAGCAAGGAAATATGCTTATTGCAGAAGACTTCAACCTGAAGGTGCTCCAATCTGCCTTCCATTAGCTTATGTTCTCATCAGCCAACATAGGGACAATGTATTTTATTATAAGGTACGGGCTAAGAATTTAAAAATTGTCTAGACTCAATGTGAGTCTAAGGAATATATTTGTATGTACAAATATATTTGTATGTTTGTATGGTGATTACGGTCAATTGTTTCTTGTTTATGTACTGGTTTATATTATGTATTGGATTTAACCGAATTGGGTAATAGCCAAAAATGTGTTTTTCTACAGACAAAAGGGAGGGCCTAAATGGCTTTAATAATTTTGTTGAAACTTGTTAAAGTTTTCTACTTAGAGCCCTTTAACTTATCATATGCTGAATAAATCTCTCAAAAAAATTAGGAAAGATTATGAAGATAAGAAAACTTTATTTTCTCGTAGCTGAAAAGTATACATTTTATGAAAAATTATATTAAGATCATTTAAAGACAGTTAAATTCTCTACATCAAAAAAATAAATAGAATTATTCATCAAAATCAACCTATTAGCAAAGGTAATGTATTTGGAACCTTTGTAATTGACAAAATTGACTTCTTCAAAATTTGAGGTGTGTTTCAAGATGCGTATAATCCAAAAAATAAATAATGAGGTGTAGATAGTTGAAGGCACCCCAACCATCTTATCTTCTTAAAAAAATAATCTTAATACATTTTTAATTTTCTTCGTAGGTTATGCATAATGATTTTAAAAATCATATTTGTTTGTTATTTATGTACTTATTAAATAATTAATTTATGTAATGTACCATTGTGTAATAACTTTTTTTTGATTAAGGAACATATTTTAATCTAAAATAGATATTTTAACATTGTTCTTAAAATTTTTCTTTTTCAATAAAAATAAATGGTCTACAACATTTTTTATGTTATGATACATATATTTAATAAAATAAAATATGAGAAAAAAATGATTTGGGAGTTATATGACTATTCTATTAAACAAAAATAGATATATAAGAACTAATTGTTTTATTACTGTAAATTAAAGTTTGCAGTATCTTTATTTTCACCTGATGTATCACAACAAGTTATCAAAAATATATTTTAGGGATGAATTTCTTTTTGAACATTAGGCTAATTGAAAAGCTCAGCACTTTTCCAATAGGGTTTCAATACTACTAGAGCATATTGAAGAAGTTAATAATTATCTTTTCTCTAAAATATACTTATCTTATGGTACATCAATATATCACAATGGTGCAGTTATAATATGTTCCAGAGATAAATTTCTTTGTAAACATTAAGCTTTTATGAAAAGGAAATTGAAAAGTTTAGCACATTGCAAATACCGTACCGTAAATAATGGGGCATATTGGATAAGTTAATAATTCTATTTCTCTAAAACATCCATATCTTATGGTACATGAACATAAAAATGAAATTTGGAATTGGTGAACATCATGTGTGTAATAAAAACTATTTGTGATAGTGTTCTTGAGGATGGCCGAATTGGTCAAAACGTCGAACTTATAATGGAATAAATATGTTTTGAGACTAAAATGGATAAGACTTTATTTAGTTAAAAAATGAAATTAGACATTGGTTAAGTAATTTGAGAAATAAATGTGATATTTTGTTAACGATTGATATTTTATATATTATTGTTTCATCTGATTTCTTTTTTAATTAATTTAATAGTGTTATTTTTAATTTATATCGAATTTTTTACAACTTCGTTTGACAAAAATGTTCAATTTCTTTGTTTTTTTTTAAACAACATTATTTAGGAATTTGATTTTAGATCAATTGGGCCCTGGTATAAATTGGTTAATGACGTTACTTCAAAAGGATCAAAATAAAGACTGCTTATAGATCTATGAAATTAGTATTCCTTCAATATTACTACACCTGGGATTGTTAAGTGTTCCACAGACAAAAGGGATTAACTGGGCCAGGGGGTAGTGGAGAGTTTTTGCCTGTTATGTTTACTCTTTGATTTTAGTTCATGAAATTTTTATTGTAATAACCCTATAATTTCATTACATTTAATTTAAACTTATTGAGGTTGTGTGTTTAAATAATTTAATAGAATTTTACATTTTTTCTTTATAATACTTTGTTAAAATAAATATGTAATATTTTAGATATTATCTGAATTAGAGGCCCGACACGGTATGCCAGAAGCCGATTATTACCAGTTTGTGAGAAGCTTATTTTATTCCAGTATTCCAAATCCAGGTTTAAGTCTGCAGTGAGTGAATTGGTTTAGTAATGTTAATACTTTATATCTTTAAAAATTATTTATTGTATTATATTTCTCTTTGTCTAAGTAAATGTTATTGCTTTTATTTTATTTTTTAAAATATTTTTGCATTCTTATTATTCCTATGAATACACAGATTATTCATTATATTATGTACTTTGTTATTAAAAATATAAAATTAATTAAATATTTGTAAAACTTAAGGTTAAAATTATTTATTTTTTTTATTTATTAATCATATTTATTTCACTCTTTTACGTAAATATTTTATCTGGTTTATAAGTAAAAAAAAAAAAGCTAAAGTGTCACATATTAGGGTTTTTGTAAACACTTTTTGTATGCATCAAAATGCACAGGGTTAAAAAGTAAGGATTATTTACATTAGTTACAAATTAATAAAAAGTTAAAATCATAGTACAGTTTAGTTAAAGAAATAAAAAAAAAAATGATTTTAAGAATTACCTGTTTCCTATTAATTTATTAACCAGAAAGTGTCTCTGACCAGCATTTTTGGACTTAAGAAATAAATGATCTCTGTTTACTAATGGCAGGCATTAAATGTTCTTGAGAAATGTTTAGATTTCCTGTTTGAGTGATGAAAGATCCCACTATCTGCTCATGATAATTCCATATCTCACAGTAAATAAATGTACCCTAATAGAAATTTGAGCTAATATAATTCTAATAAATTCTGTTCCTGAGTTAATAATTAGCTATTGTTTCTCTAATACCTTTGTGAATATCTTTAATTAAAACTTACATTCCCTTTAAAGTAATAATTAACTTCATAAAATCTTGTATTTAGTTTATGTTGTTTTATTGAAATTTTGGTCTCAATTGTTTCTTGTGATGACAATATCTGATAAAAGCTCCTTTTTTAAATGCACACATTTATTAGTATTGCTAATAATTCTGCCTAGAGGTTTAAAATAAATAATAATAATTCTATTCATAGAAATAGTTTCCATATTTTTGAATTTGAGAAAAAAAAAAATTTTCTTCTGAAACATATTTTACTATTTAAATATTATATGATAGATAAATCAAATTTATAATTACATGAATATAAAAAATTCATAAATTTAATTTAGCCTGAATCATGCAAAAATATAGTGATCATGGGTTTGTTGAAATTTGCTTTAGAATTCTATTTTATTATTAACTTACTTTACGTACAGTTTTTTGTTCATCAATTTAAAATATCCTATATCCTAAAAATGTATAAATTATATGTTAGTTATACAGGTAAAATAAGTTATACATTGCCTGTTAGTTATTATTATGATTGTCTGATCTATTCTCAGAAATTACATTTTTCTCAAACAAAATGAAAGTTACACTTTTGAAGGCTAGGGTAGAAGATACAAACTAAAATTTGTTTCTAGAAATATATTAAAAATTAGGTTCAACTTAAAAAACAAATTCTACTTTTGAATGTATTCAGTGAGTAAATCCTGTTTTATCTGGTTATCTGGAGGTAACTGACCTATTCTAACCATGTTAGGAGGGTCAAGTTTTCATTCCGTGGGACTGCGATGAAATAATGTGAAAGAATTGTACAATGGTCCAACTGTCTGATTGTGTATGTGGGGGAGGGGCTACAAATCTTTATTTTTAATTCTGAAATAGTGTGGATTAACTATTAAATTTGTTATCAATTTTTGTTTTGATCATTCAGGTTTGGTGATGTAATATTTCGAAGAGCAGTGGATGCAAGGCAAGAAAGTTACGATATATCAAGGGTTCTTCAAGCACTCACCGTTCCAATATTCATAAAAGTTTTTTCAACACTTTTAATTGAAAGGAAAGTGATCTTGGTTGGTTCTAATATAAGGTAAGATTTTTAATATTTCATAATAATCTTCATGTTTTAAAAATATTATTTCGCTCTACTGATATTTTTTGTTCTATATGAAGTGAATAATTAGTATCTAGGCTAGGTTAATGAAGTACCTTAGGTTTATATATAACTACATTAAAAAAAAAACTCAAATAAATAATGATTTTAAGGTTATAAATTGTCTAATACTTTTTATAATTAATGAATTACTTTGACAGTAAAATACCATTTTGTATATGGTATATATTTTGTAGTATATTTTATTGTTCACTTTAAATTTGTTCTTTTCATTTTGATAGTGGGTTGCGGTACAATATAAACCTTTTCTATCTCACTCTGTCACGGATGATAAGAATCTACAAAAAAAATTTAAAGTTTTGAATAATTTTTTCAATATTATTGCTTAAATGTTGACATTATAAAAAATAAATAAAGTCTTTGAAAATAAGAAACAACTTATAAACAAAAAATTGTCAGCTGATAATCTAATAAAAAAGAACTAAACAGTAATTTAAATTAAACTTGGATCATACAAAATACTTAAAATTGAAATTTTAAAGCGACTGCGACTTTAGAATTAAAAAGAAAAGAACCCTATCTCATTTAAATTAAATAAGAAGAAATGGATTAACCATAATCATAGTACTAAATATAATGCTACCTACAGTTAAATGAGAAGAAATGTAGAAAATTATCTTTTTTTTTTTTTATTCATCTATTCTGTCTTAATTAAAACAGAGTAGTGTTTATTAATTCATTTATTTTTTATAATTAATTTATTTAAGATAAAAATAAATCAATTTAGTTAGATCACTATTATGTTTTACTTTTTGACCTGAAAGCAGAATAGGATAAAAAAAAATTGTAAATTATTGAAGGTCAGATGGTGAAACAAATTAATAAAAAATAGGCTGTTTCACCATTAGATATGAGTCAATGTGGGGTTCTCCACTGTTAGTAAAATTTTCATCAATTCCTCTCGGAGGATAAGTGCAATAATAGAGATCTCTGTTTGCCGTATGTTTAGCCAGAATGAATCTCTCCTAATTCCAAATCGGCAAATAAATACGTTTGAGCATATACTTTACTATATACACAATAACTAATCATCTGAGCTATTTACGTCTATCGTATCAATAACAAAAAAACATATGATGGCCATAATATGCTTCAATTATATATTCTTATTAAACCTGTTAGGACGAATTCTGTATTGAATGATGTATATCCAAATAGATTTGATAAAATATTACTTATATTATTTATATTTTTAGCCTTGTATCAGACTGCATTGAAGGACTTCTAAAAGCAATTTTCCCCTTTGAATGGGAACACACTTTAATTGGCGCTGTTCCCTCAAGTATGCTGGAACTCTGTACTGCTCCCACCCCATTTTTGATGGGAGTTATAAGACCGAAAAATAAACCTCACCCATCAGCTTTCCTGCCATTGACCTGTATTGAAGATGTAAGATTTATTGCAGTTAATATTACATTTGTATTATTATTTAATTGTGTTGAAATGGACTTTAATAATAAAGAAGTATTGAAATATACTAAAGAAGTTAATTATCAAAGTAAGTGGTTTTTTATTTCATAAGATGTTATTGTAATATTTTTCCTTAAATGCTATGAAACAGTGACTATCAACGTAATTTGACTAAGTGTTGTAAACCCTTTAAAGTTAAATTATTTTAGTTAACTGTTTTTTTTTTTTAATTTTGAGAATTATTAGCCTTCCTTCTTATTTTTTATAGTTTAATCACTATTTGAGTTTTATCTGATCACACCCGTTCCATCTTCCATTTTTTATTTTACATAAGTGCTTATACTTTATTGCATTATTTCTTATACTTCCAACATTTCAAAATGTCCCTCCATCTTCAGGAGCCTTCAATATCTTATGTTTTTTCTGACATTTTAGTTCAATTTCTGCTTGGAATTTTGTCATTAATTTATTAAAAAACAAAACAAAAACATTGAACACTTTAAATTTTGCCCATTGCAAAGTTTTTTATTTTAATGAATGACAAAATTTCAAGCAAAAATTGAACCAAAATGACAGAAAAAACAAAAGTAACTATTGAAAGCCCTTGAAGATGGACTGACGGTCCGAAACGTCAGAAGTATTTGCAAACTGATGTTCAGGTATCAAAAATAGGAATCATTGATTTAATAGAAATAGTTTCTTAAAAATATTCTGTTGTCATCTCATGTATCAAAGGATTCTTTATGGGCATTCTAGTGTACTTTTAATAGCTTATGCATCTTTATAGTGCCAATTGACCAGCATTGGCAAGGAAGGTATTTTACCAGTAGAGTTCAACCCTTTCTAGTATCAATATTATTCTCATGGTTTATGTAATTTGAGGTGAATGTTGTTTGCTGAATTGAAAAATAATCTCTATAAAGTTAATCTTCACTTCAATGGTTAAATCAGTGAATGGGAGAGGAGGGTTATGTTCTTAGATAATGATGACACTGACTCTCCAGCTTCACTTATTATTGTTATATTTAACTAACTTAAATATGACTCTGTCCATAATAAATAGACAAGGAAAAAAATACAATTACCCTCTAATATTTAAAATTAATTTATCTTTGTAACTAATAATTCTGTTCTAGTGCCTTGTCGCAGATGTGGACAATAGTGAAGTGATCAAGTCTTGTGGAGACGAACTTTCTATCCTTCCTAACAGGTTGATTTTATGCCTCAAATCAGCTCTCTACTTGTGCCCTGTACACAGCACTGATGTTGGTGCTTCAGAAGCTGTTATGCGACTATTCGTAGAGCTTGTTGGCCATTTTAATAGTTATATCATCACCGATGTTCATACTAATAACAGGACATTTCAAGTAAGTCTTATTTGATTACTAAAATTTTTATGAAATATAAATTTTAAAAAATGATTAGATTTGAGTAAGCTTTATATTTTAAGCTATATACTGTTTAAATATTTGAGGGGCATAATAACGGGCATTTTTAGGTTGTTGTAGAAGAAGTGGTTGTTAAACATGAAATTAACAAAAAAAAAATTATATACGATAAGTGGTGGATTGCATTAAAAAAAATAATGAAAATTATGTGCTCTATACATGAATAATACATATTACATAGGTTGCGAATTTTAAATTCCATCAACATTTTGGGACTTCATTTCCCCATCTTCATACAATTCACTCTTAGTTTTTACAATTTTTCCTAGTGGGCAAACAGTTTTTGTAATAAATTAATAAAATAATTTATTAAATAATATAATACAAATAATTACATTTGTGGCAAGGAGTTAAATTTTTTCCTCTTTATTCAGTTTTAACTTAGTCCCCGCGGAATGGGCTAAGAAGTTCAAGTTCACTACCTATGTAATATATATAATTTGGAAAACTTCCCAACAGAAAAAAAACTATATGAATAATAAAATATGTTGGAATTGTTATTATGGATTAATAACAGAGTGAGGAAGACCATATTATATAGCATATCTTATTAACATGCCTAAAACTAAGAACTTTAAAATATTAAAATTATAAATTGTTAATTTTCTTACATATACAGTGTGATAAAGAATCAGCCAATGTCAATTTGAGAAAAAGATTTGCATTAAAGAGCAATTTTGCTAAGTTTGAAGAGGAGGGTGGGTCCTTGGCCAAGGGTATTGGGTACCTATGGAGTGGTGGAAGTATTAGAGACTTTCATGTCATAATATTATCTTCATAGTTTTTTTTATATCTTTCATTGCCAGCAATTACAACACTCGTTTTCTGTTTATTTTTTTTTTTTGGTGGTTTGGTTATAAGAGCAGGAATTTACTTGGTGTTTGTAAAACCCTATATATTGGTCAGACAGTTCCAACTTTAGGGGGGGGACTTGGAGGAACCATGCCAGGGGTGCTCATCACTTGTTGGTGTTATAAATAAATGAGATGAGATATATGTTTATGCCAGATATCTTAAGTTGGCATTGTGATCATATGTATTTAAATAATAATATGTTCCTGTTAACTAAAATGATAACGAATTGTATTTGTACGAGTTCATTGTTTTTCTCTTGTTTATTTAAATGTTATTTTAACTTATGTTATGAACGTTTTCCAGAGGGAGTCATTTGTAAAAGCACCAAGTTCCAGAAGCACACAGCTGTTCCTTGACTGGTTTACAGAAACTGCCATGTTCCAATCATTTATACAAAAAAGACTGGAAAGAACTTTTGAACATGGTAAAGTTATTATTATTAATCTATAAAAATAATGTATCAGCTAAATGATCATCATTAAAACTTTAAGTGTTCAATGAATTTCATTACTTTTATTGCAAATGTATTAGTCTAATAGTGAAATATTGTTTGCATTTTGTTGATATTTTCTCTAATTATAATTATCTTTCTATAGTAGAATTGTTCTTCCATATAGCTTTCTTATTTATATTTATGTTAGTGCAATTTGTGTAAAGTTTAAACCTATTCGGTTTGTTGAGTTTATAAGCCAGTTAATGTAAATAATAAGTGTATTGTAACTTACAGGCCTTTTTGAACAGCGATGTGCTGAGTACATTGAGGAAAACATTAAGAACCACAATGTCAAGAAAGAAAGGAGTATAAACAAGACTGTTAAAACTATTGGTATTCTTAAACTTTGTTTTATTTACATATATCAGCTTGCAATTCTATTATTATGGTTTTCTACTGCTTTTTCATGCAATCTTTTCACAGATGCTACACTTGTACTAAAACCAAAATTTAATTAGCTCGTCGTACCAATCCTGAATTTTTTTTTTAAATAGTCATTGTGGGTTAATGTATTTTATAATTTAATAATGCTTAGCATAATTTACGGTTATGGTTCTATTTCGATATTGATGACTACTGTTGTTTCTTTGTAGACCTATTTCTGGGTCTGTCCACATTTACCAATCAGTAGTTTTTTTTTTGTTTTTTTT
>NW_027114806.1:1493701-1528641 GCF_000696795.3 Halyomorpha halys
AAAAACTTTAATACTAAATAGATAATAGAATTTTATTAAAATTTTATAATATAAAAGATTCTTAATCTCAGGGCGGGTTGCTAGGCAATCAGGAACAGACACTTACAATAATTACACTTAATTAAATTAATATCTCTTTTACAAATGTATTTAAATTTAGGTATAACACAACTAACCAATTTCACAATCTTCTTTTGATGGTTCTGGTTATCTTCTTTTTTCTAATGTTATGTCCTATCGTCAAAAATGGGTTCCAGTCCTTCCAAAAAGCTATGTCTCTCTCACAACAATGGCTTCCAAACTTTCCCGCTCCCAGCTGACGGACGTCCTCTCACCAGGCAATCCAAATTAAGAGTGCTTTTCTTCTTGGTTGTCTTCCTTTTTCAAACTGTCCACTCTTGCTGGACATAAATTGATGAGGACCTCCTCATCCTGGAAACATCATTTCTCCTGCGCGCCCAAACAACGAATGAATCTAAAAACCAAAACCTGCCTCGATGTTCCATGTAAACATCGATTGTCGCATAACAGTTAGGGATTTTTGCAAATGATTTACTTTCTGAATATTATTCTTTAGCACTATTTCTTGACTTCTATTTTTTCTTAAATTTACTGTATTTTCAATTATGATGGGAAGAGTTAAAATAGTTTTTATGATATTTGAATCTGCTCAAAATGACCCCGATTCAACGGACTTGTTGACTGAAGAATACGTACCGCCATCTTGGTTTTGTTTTAAATCACAAATTTATTATGGACAATGAAAAGTGGTTAGCTTGCTTTTTGGATAAACAAAACAAATGTACAATATTAAAATGATACATAAAATAAAACATATCAAAAACCCTTTATATATCAAAATATACTATTTACTCAAAAAGAGCATTTTACAATCTATATATATATTTATTATATATTTATATATTTATGAAGGAGCAGAGTTCAGTGTGTTCTGAAAGTCAGCATGAATTTCCTTTACTTACATACCTTTCATTTCAAAGTACTTAATCACTGCTCAAATCTCAGTTTTTTCCATTGTCACAAATTACTACGTTTTAAACAACAACAAAGATATATATCGTATCAATATTGTTACTACCACTCACGTGTTCACTCATAAAGGATGTGTGATTATTGTGCGGGAACCTCGTTGCTCTAGCACTGACATCTAGCAGTATGATTCCGAGAACTTTTCAAACCACCTTCGTACAACACCTTTGAATGCTGTCGTAATGTTTCTTGCAACTTGGGCTGCCAAGTGTCCAAGTTGAAACTCATTTAAAAAAATTACTCTATAATCACTTATTTGTTCATGGTCATATTTGATGGCATACTAAACAATATGCTAATAAATTGAAATGATAGTAAATATTATCAAAAAAGAGAGGATTAATAACGGCTCATTATAATTTGTAAATGCAAACGTAGTAAACAACAAAAGTTCACTAATCCCGCTTTGAATTTCTTAAGTAGTAAAAATGGACATTTCATGTGAAATAAGCCAATATATAGGTGTGTTTGGTAGTGCATATATCACCTGTTGAAAATCATAGTGCTGTAATCCTGAAATCTATTAAGAAGAAAACAGTATTTCAAAGTTGTACTAAACTCTGAACTAAAACTAACTATAGCAACTTCCTTTGTTATTTTGTTTCTTTTTTTCCTTTAATTTTTAGCCTGTTTTCTAGGCATTACTAGATGTTTGATTAAAACTGACAGGCACCGATTCCTCCCTTAAAGACCCATTAATTTTGTTCACTCTAATGACATATGTCACACTCTACAGATATGGTGTTACAATTAAATTTTCACTACTTGTTAAAGAGGATATTAAAGTGGAATAATTCTAGTGTTGTTTGGCGATATGAGAGCGATCTTTATATTTTTAATTATTTTTATTACAGGAGGTCGTTTTAAAGACTGGACTTCATCTTCTTAGGTATGTTGCTGAGAATAAGTTTTATTCAAATAAAGTGAAAATTATGTTTTTTAAAATAATTTTGAAGTCACTAAAATTAATTTAGTGTCACAGTATTCTAGTCATTATTTATGGGATTACTCTGTCTACATTTATAATTATTATTATTATATAATGGCACATGACATTTTGTTTTATAATAATTTATTATAAAATTGATTTTGAAATGTTTTCCTTTTTTTATTTTTTAAATGAGTTAAGACAGTATAGCAAGTATACTTCAGTTGGCTTTTTATCTTAAATTGTTGTATTTGTTATTCTTGTTAACAATTATGTTGTTAAAATAGTACAAACATGCTTTTCTTTATCATTACTCCCACCAATGTAGTGATAGTTTTATTTTTTCATTAAAACCTCTAATGATTCGATTTAATAACATTGAGGTATGTCATTTTGTTGAATGATTGTTTATTCCTTTCTCTTTATTTTACATAACATTTATTGTCTGTTATTATTAATGTTATTTTGTAACTAACGAATTTAAGTAGGATATGGTACCAGTTATAGTTAACATTCCACTAACCTTTTATTTTATTATTGTTATTTCTCATTAATTGTAGTCGGTAGAATACAGATCAGATTACGTCTTTAAAATTAATATACTCATTACATTAATATTGAACTTAGATAGCAAAACAGTTCCAGTAATTATTTTTATATTATTTATAACTTTGAAGGGTACACTGGTTTTAATTAGCCTTAAAATTGAATTGAAAAATGTAACATTCCTTTTTGATGTTGCAGTTGATAGATCTTTAAAAAATACTCATTTGTTCATTTGTGATTTTAGATTAGTTGCCTTTGGATTTTAGAGGTATTTATTTTATGTACATATTCTTAAATTATTAGGTTTCTGAAACTTTTATTTTCTGATGTCAAATGATTTTTGTTTAGTAATAAATAATTAATAAAACTTATTTATGTTTATATCATATATAATATTTTTAAGAAGGCCGCCTTTTAAAAATATTTAATGTATAAAAAAATTTGATCCATAAAAATTTTGAAGTATTCAATAATCATGGTTTTTCATTTTGATAGTACTTGCTGTTCAGTTTTTGGTATTAAAGAAAACAAATTATCAGAGTTTTACTTAGAATTTTTTTATTTAATTGCTGATTTTTTAAATACAACATATTATTTATGACATGTATCAATTACAAACTTATGTTATGTCTATGCAGATAAAAAGAGTAATTTTTAATTTTTTGGGAGGAAAGGTAAAATTGCTTCTTGTGTGTTTCAAAACAAAGTCTTTTTTTTTTCTTGAAAAAAATATTTGTTAACTGTTAAGAAATTTTATATTCCATTTTGATTTGAATATTTTGAATCCCATTTTCTGTAAAAAAATAAATAAGATATTTGGTGCCTTGAAATTTTATATGTTAGGGTTCGACTATTTAGTCCTAAATATTTACTTGTCAGCGAAAACTTCTTAAGTTTACCCGAATATTCCCTTAAATAATTCAATAAGATTGACTTATTTTGAAAAGTTTATTTGCTCTATCACGATACAAATACTTCACCTGTCAAAATAAAACAGTTGACGCTACAAGCAAAAAATACTTGTCCCACCTTTAGTATGTTGATAGTAATTTTATTATTATAATGACTATTAAATTTTTTAATAATTTTAGCTTATTTTTTAAAATAATAAAAAACAAAAATTATGGACCCTTTATAAAGCTTTTTATTATATTTAATGAATAAGAGCATTGTAGAAATAAACAAATTTTTTTTTCATATAAAGTAGTGCAATTTTTTTTTATCAGGTATCAGAGCAGTTACCAAACTGATTTAAGTCAAGCCATATTTATTTTATTTTTCAATGTTATTGTCAAGATATCGTAGATGCCTTAATGATGCTTGAGAGTATTGTTGGTTAAAATAAAAAAAATATATATTATTGAGGTACTTACTGCTGAGAAAAGATGTATATATATATATTATGTATTTGTATTTTGCAATGTTTCCAGTGTATATGTTACGTTCTTTAGAAAATTAAGATATTTATAAATTAGTTTCTAGGTTTTTGAAGACTCAAGCTCTCAAAAAATTGGTTTATAATTAAAATGAGAGAAGTCTTCCAAAAAAGAGTACTAATTGTTGTAATGGCAATTTAAATAACACATTACCAGATAGCTAAATCAATTTGTCTGTAACTACTGTTATATTTTTAATATTAAAAAAAAATAACAGGAATATGTTGATAAACATACTGATGTGAAGAAGAGAAAGGATTTATTTATTTAGTTTTAATTACTTGCTTTAGAACTGTATATTAAATATAATGTACCACTGATTTGATGTAGAAAAAGTAATTTTTATTTGAAAAATTAACCTGTGTATTGTACTTGGAAGTTAGTTGTAAAACTCCCATTAATTGTGATCCACCTGCTTTAAAGTGCACTTACTAGTTTTTAAAAATATAAATATATTTTGGTATTTTGGAATACAAAATAAATTTTTTATTTGTTTTGTTGGAACACCTTTGTTATATTTTCAAAAATCTTTTTAATTCCCCTTACTGTACATGAAATAAGTATTGCTATTGTGAAAAATTATGAATCCGAGTTTTCGCCAGAAATACACACAGCACAAGAGCCGGAAAGAAAAAAAGCAAGTTAATTCACCCCAATTTTTTATTAATTTAATGAAAACTATGAATAATTACTAGTAAAAACTGATGAGTCTGCTAAGTATAGGCAGGGGAAATTAAAAATTGCGGCTGTTTCAAAACCTTAATTTTTCATTCGAAGCTCTATATCTTAAAAACTACCAACCATGTAAAATCTAAAAGAACATTATTTAAAGAAGAG
Source organism: Halyomorpha halys (assembly GCF_000696795.3). Taxonomy (NCBI): domain Eukaryota; kingdom Metazoa; phylum Arthropoda; class Insecta; order Hemiptera; family Pentatomidae; genus Halyomorpha; species Halyomorpha halys. The sequence continues at coordinate 1,498,499 of NW_027114806.1, forward strand.
TAATTTTGCCGAAATATTAGCCCTAATAGAGCTATTTACGTCCAATAGTTATCGAGATAAGGCCTTTTAAAAAGCAAGATTTAATAAAAATGTATTGATATATCAGTAATTAGTTAATTTATTTTGAGAAATCTATATCTCAGGAACTATGTGACGTTTGGATGTCTATTAGCAATAAAATTAAAGCTAGTTTAATGTACTATAAAGTAGTTTATTTTATGAGGACTACTTACCTTTGTAGTAAAAGTAGTTTTCATGATATTTGCTAAAATAAATTGATTTATAGTTGTTTGGACAATAAGTTTGATTTATGAAAAAATTTATTTCAGAAACCATAGTATGTACAGATGTCTGCCTGTAGTTGTTTTTATGATATTTGACAAAATAAACTCACAAAATGTTAATTTCTAGTTGTTCGTATAAAATGTTCAATTTTTGAAAAAATATATCTATAGACCCATGGCACATATGTCTGCCAACACTCAAAATAAAGGAAATTTAACTTACTCTAAAGTAGTTTATGACACTTATCTTCGTAGGGGTAGTAGTTTTTATGATATTCACATATGAATATAAATTTGGCAAATGAAAATTTGTTCAAACAACTAAAAATCAATTTATTTTAGCTAATTTCATGAAAACTACTCATATGAAGATAAGTGTCATAAACTGCTTTATAGCTGATTAAACTAGCCTTAATCTGAGTGCTAATAGACACCTGTACGTCAATGGTTTTTGAGATATAGATTTTTTAAATTAGATTCACTAACTACTGATCTTTTAGTACGTGCCATGCAACATTTTTATGAAATGTTGCTTTTTAAAAAGCTATGTCTAGAGAACATAAATAGCTCTATTAGGGCTTACATTTTACCATTTACTCTACTTTAAATGATGCTCTCTTAGATTTTCTATTGTTGTTGGTAGTTGTAAAGATATATAGCTCCAAATAAAAAATTAATTGTTTTTAGCGTTTTGAAACAGCCACCATTTTTTATTCCCCTATCTATACTTGGCAGACTCATCAATTTTGACTAGTAATTATACCTAGTTTTCAATTAAGTAATCAAAAATTGGGGTGAAATAACTGCCTTTTTTCTCCTCTTGAGCTCTTGTACTATCATTTTACAGTCTCTTGAGTCCAAATTATCAAATCTCATTAAATGGTCTTAGTTTATGTGAATAGCTTAGCTCAAAAACAAAATGTCTTGTCAAACTTAAATTACATACCTTAAAAATTAAGGCAGGTTATGCCTGGGATGCTACAGCAACTCTTTCGATAAAATAGATTGTAAGGAAGTACTTCTGGAGTATTTTTAATTTTATTTATTAAATTTTTAAATTCTTAACCATTGAGGGATGATCATATTTGATTGTTGTTGTCATTTAGTAAAACAACTTAATGAAATCAAAACATTTACCTTCATTTTGTATACATTTCCCCGTTTTATCAATGTTGCAATCCTAGAACTGAAAAAATTAAATCATTTTGCAGAAAATGCTTTTTTGACATGAGAATCATTTTCAAAAATTTTATCTTTAAGATAGTTGACCAAATTTCTGAACAAATCTGTTGGAGATGAGGTGGATGTGAGAGGACTTCATACCACAGGTCATTTATTTTCTGCACTGTCTGCCGTGAAAAATGAGGTTTGGTGTTCTTTAAGCGTATAGGTCCCTTCTAATAAACCATTTCTGGTTGTTTTTAGACAAGTTTTTGATGCATTATGTCAATATCACTGCAGTACAATGTGGATGATATGGTTTCACCTCTGGGTAAAAAGAAGAAATGTTTTCAAACCACTAGTGAATGGTCTGTTTGTTTCAACACCCTGCCCCAAACGCCATAGTAATGTTTCTTGCAGCTTGGACTACCGAGTGTCAAAGTTTAAACTTATAGAAAAAAAAAAGTTACAAAAAAATCATGTGTTTTCATGTTCATTTTTGATGGCATACTAAAGAATGTACAATCAATTGGAATTGATAAATATTATCAAGAGAGGATTAATGACAGCTCATAATTTGTAAACATAAATATAGTAATTATGAGAGATAGTTGACCGTGGATGATAAATGAGGAGAAGATGGTTGGGGGTGCGGTCAATGAAACACAAATAAGTATGACTAACTTATTTTTAATGTGCCGACGTTTCGGCTAGAGTTTCTAGCCTTCTTCAGGGCTGCTTGCTGAAAAGTTGAGCGCCTAATCAAAATTAGGAGTGATGGTGTTCCAAATTATTGGTCTGAAAACACATTCATCAATTGTTACAAATTGCAAATATTATGCTTATGTGAAGTGTAACAAGTAGAACATAAGTGTGATTAAATAAATGTTTTTAACTACTTAATTTTATTCCAAAAGATTCGCTATTCGAGTACTGGTTTAGACTGAAATTTGTTTTTTACTTTAAATTAGGTTACTATATTTAAATAGGTTGCTGAGGTGAATTTTAAAGAAATTGCTGTTTCAAAATGAGCTAGGATAAATTTAAACTCAAAGTAGGGTGGTAAGTAAAAGTTACCATCGGATTTTCAAATTCTATGAACACATCTATTATTATAGTTATTTCTGAAATTTGTAGGATTGGTCGAACCTTATGGCTAAAAATCTATTATTCCTATATATGGTTAGGATAATAAAGAAATTATGAGAGTAAAATTATAACAATAATAAATTATTTAATAAGTGGTAAAGTACACTAGAAAAAATTAATTTGTACTGTCTGGTCAGCTTGTAGAACTATCATTTTTACGATTAAATATTTTGCAACTCTAGCATTTTGAGAACTTCCTGAAAAAAATTTTTTATAGGTAATGCAGAAAATATTTTCAAATGATTCCCACTGGGTGATGTACAACTAGTTTAGGGACCTGTGAAAGTGAATTTTCGACATTAGAACAAGAAATGCAATTGTCACTAGGTCATGCAACTTTTTTTAAAAATTACTGTATTACTATAACACTTCCAGTAACTAATTTTAAAAGAAAGAATAGTGCAATTCTAAGACGTTGAAAGAAGAGAAGTTTTTAATGTAATAACAAAATTAAAAAAGTTTTTATATTTGATTACACTTACCTTGAGATGAGTTATCCATAACCAGTGTAAGTAATAAGAAGCTGCTTGTAGGTAATATAATACTATTTGGAAAAACCAATAACCTGTATTTCTTCAATCTGTGGATAATAAACCTGAACAGCAGGGATGCCCACAATGTTACTATTATATTATATATATTACTATTGAGGAATGATTCATAAACATTAGGATTATCAATGTTAGCAATTTAAAAAAGTGAACTCAGTATAATTTCTTTTTCAAATTGATTCATTATTTATAGTATAATACAATTAAATGATTATACTAAGTTGAAAGATTCCATAACTATTTTCTTTTCAGACACGGAGGATTGTCAGGAATAGATTGGAATGAATTGTTAGAAACTAGTGGGTTTATACAGGCAAGGAGTTTGAATTTAAGGGGGTTATTTCGGGCCAAATTAGCAACAAATGGAATTAAGGTCTTTTTGGATAATTTTGTTTGAGACATAATAAAGAATATTAAAGATTCTTCAAAGGATTTTTGACTGCGATCTAGTATGAGAGGGGAGTAAGTTGATGATTTTCAGGTTGCCTCAATTCTGTAGGTCCAAATAGATAATGGTAGAGTATAATTTTAATTTTGTGAATATGAACTCTGCTTGTGGTTATTCAGCTATATATTACATGGAGTTGACTGTGTGGAAATTAGGTTTTGGGGTGAAATTAGAGATAATTCAAGAAGGTTTGAAATCTTTAATTGGGGAGATCTGAGTCTGTACATGTAACTCTGCTGCTATAGCTACCTACATCTTTTATTTGAGAATAAAGAAATCCATATATATATATATATATATCTTCTCTATGTAAATAAACAAAATAAAATACCATCAGTCAATAATTATTTATTGTCTATACATGAGATTAGTCCTTTAAATATTTTGATAAGCTGTCTTGAAATGAAATAGGATAATAATCTGTATAACAACCACAAACAATTATTGTAATAAAATAATAATACATTGCTCAACACAAAAAATTTAACACTTCAAATGTTCGGAGATAACAATTAACAAAGTATTCAAAATAAATAACCAGTCTTTACATTCACTAAAAAAAAAAAAAGTTCTTTTTTTACACATTCACTTTTTTAGTATCATTTAGAGCTTGCATTATTAATTGTAGTTGAGGTCTTCTGGATTTTTGCAGGTCGTCAGGTATCATTTCTTGAAGATAGGCAATTTTATTTTTTAATGTTAGGCTTTCTTCAGCTGATTTAGAAACACGTGGAATAACTTTGTCCTAAAATATTAACAAATTTTCAATAATTATGAAATTTCATTTCACAGATTGATAGCTAAGAAGTAATAATTCATAACTAGGACCTGAACCTTCATTTATTTAAAAATGACAAATATTTAAATATTGTTTAACAAGCAAAGTGGGATGTTTATTAAAGAATCCGAAGGTTCAATGCCAATCACATGGTCCATCCAAACTTTAATCTACCAGATCAGTCTTGATGCAATCCTCCCACCAACACCTCAGTCTACCTCTTTTACATTGATGCATCTGTTCAGTGTTAATTAAACTTTTAGGGATCCCTTTGTTACTAAGCCCTGTAACCTTACACGCCCATCTGATCGTCTCAATGCTATAACCTAAATTGTATTTACTGGATGCAATGCTGCCAATTCAGTAATGTGTCACCTTTTGAATTCTCCAATTAACTAATCTTTTTTTGGTCCAATTATTTTATATAATACTTCCAATTTACATAATTTTTAAAAAGCTTAAGGTGCTGTTCTTCCCTAAGTGTCATGACAGATCATGTTTAGCATCCATAAATAGCAGTAGGAAGGATATTTTTATAAATTCCAACTTTTAAGTTTCTTGACAGTAGATGCGAGCTGAGCATTTTCAAAACTGAAAATAACAAGCATTTTTCACCTTAAAACTTGCTGTAATTTACTCATCAATTTTCTTTGGTTACCGCTGAACCTAATACTTATACCTCTCAACCAGTTTGAATGATTTCCATCTAAATCATCAGAATTGCTCCTATTTTTATTGGTAACCATATAGCCTACTCTACTCATAACATGTACCTGCACTAAAGTGACCTTCCTATGGGAAGTTGTAACTGCATTATTTATTATGGTTTAGGATTAATGTAAACTTAGCCATCTCGAAAAATGTAATAATCAAAAATACTATGTTTAAACGAAACAATATTCACAAATATACCTCGACATCACCAGATTCGCAAACTCGAAATCACATTGATTATGTATTGCTATATCATGGATGACAAAATAGTACAATTAACGTGAGATCATATAAGAGGGCAGAAACTAGTAATCATAAAAATTTGAGAAAAACTTAATGTAAAGAAAGAAGAGAAATGAAAATGGTTTCTGTCCAAAAATTTTAATCTGGAGAAATTAAAAATCCCTTCAATTAGAAATCAATTCGTACTCAAAATAAAAAATAGATTTGAAACCTTAGAACCTTTAGATGAGGGTCGTAAAGATACCTCGGTCTATATGGTTAGCAGTAGGAAAGGTAACAATTTCAGAGATATAGATATAAGAGGAAATAAATTTAAACAGGAAGAGAGGTTTAAATATTTAGATTCTATTATAACTTTATATGCATATAAAAAAATGAAATTGATCAGGAAATAAAAGCTAGTTTAAAAGTGGGAAATGTTTGTTATTTTTCAATTTCAAAATAGCTTAGTTCGTGGTTTCTGTCCAGAAACTGAAAAGTTAGAATTTACAAAACTATTATACTTCGTAGTTATTTATAGATGCGAAACACAGTCTCTTACACTAAGGGAAGAACATCCTCTGAAGGATTTTGAAAAGAAAGTACTACATAAAATATTCGGTCGAAAAAGAATGTGTCAACTGGAGAATTTAGAAGGCTACACAACGCTGAATTAAGGAAACTACTCCTGGTAAATATAATTCACGTTATATCATTAAAGTGAATAAGATGAACGTGTAAGGTTGTATGGCTTAGTAACAAACAGATCCATAAATGTTAATAAACGCTAAACTGGTGGGTAAACGTCCAAGGAGTTGAACAAAACGTAGGTGGAAGGATTGCGTCAAGACTGATTTAATAAATTTTGGTTTGGACGGGACAGATGTGTGTAGAGAAATCGGTAGTATCAGTATCAAACCTATGGATTCACTAAGCCTTTACTATTATTATGTGATTACTATATTATGATATGCCTCCATGAGTCATGAAAAAAAACACAAAACCGTTGATTTTAATATAAATAATACTTTAAATCAGTTTTCATCCCTACAGAATAGTAGCTGTTTTGCAGATACTTCTTAGCCATCAAGATATTAAATGATCATCTAAGGATGTTAATAAACTAATTTGTGTTAACTTTAAATAAATAAATTTAATAAATTATTAAAATTAATGTTGATATTAAGTTAGGGTAAATGACAGCAAGTTGAAGACAAAACATTGTAACAAATCTTTTTAAAGCTTTCATTTTGTCAGTTACCTTTACAATTAAATGCATCATTTAAATTGTACCATAATCAACTGACTAAGAATTTTTAATGCAATTTGTTTATTACTACAAGGACAGACCACAAAACACTGTAAAAAGTAGATTTTTACCAGACTAAAAACATATATAAACAGTATTTTCAGACAAAAAAAGAAAACCAATTAAAATGAAAAAAAAAAATTACTAATTTTTCCATTTAAAGAATATAAATAAAATTGAAAAAAACTGACTAATGTCATAAATGGTAGTACGTAAATTCTGATGTTAATAATGTAGCTATTAGAGTAGAATAATAGAGTAGCCTGAGAATAATAGAGTAGTTAGGGTAGCCAAAAATTAAAATAATTATTTTTAGACGTTTATTCTCAACTTAAATATATATTATGGGAAACTCTATTAGACTCATGACCACAGATGAGTTAGTTTGACTGGGAAGGAATGCAACTATTTAAATTACATTTTAATGTAGATTTGCAGGCATCATATGAAAAAAAAATTAAATATTTTTAGGCATAGGATAGTTTAGATTGAATAGTTCCAGTTACATTAAGACAATTTTCTTTTTTCAACAGTTATTCTTTTAATATTTTTGCCCCGTTTTAAAGTAACTGACCTTTGTAAACTACAATTTCAATAAAAATCATTTGTTTTCTATCATAATAATCACTTACCCAAATGAACTGAGAAAAATTAATCAGAAAATGATTAATTATGTGAAAATTTTTGACGAGGAAAGGTATTTGAAATGATACCAAAATGGAATCAATGATAGCATCAATTGTCGTCATAACCAATTGAATATTCACAGAGTCAAGAGATCCAATCAGCAACCATTCACTCAGTGTCAAAACAGGTAACACCTCGATTAAAAAAATATATAATTATTATTTATTAAATAAAACAAAATGAATAAAAATATAAAAAAGAAACTACATTACTTTCACTGTTTTTGTAACAACTTCTCTTCGACATTCCTGTGATATTTTCATTAGATCCTCTTTGAATCCTAGTCCTTCTTGAGCCCAAAATGGAATATCAGGCATATTCTGATTCCATTTTGACCATAAAATCCTTAAATGTATCCTATTAATGGGTTTAAGAGATACTACTTTCTTTTGGAGCCATATAATTTCATGGTCTAAAATAAAAAATAAATTAATGCAAAAGCTATTTAACACCTATAGTAAGTCCTTCTAATATAAACAAGAATTTCAAACCTGGCTGACTTTTTGAATTAACAAAATTGTTAGTTAACTGATTAATAATGACTGCCAGTTTGGAAGTAGCCGTCATCCTTTCTACGGTAAAATTAGTTATACCTGGTCTTAAATTATCCAATGCTTTTACTAGAAAAGCAAGTAAGACTGTCGTATTATCAGGAACAGTATTTATATCTACATAAACCTGAAAAAAAAAATATATATATATTACCATCAACACTTTTTAGCAGAGGACCAAGTCAATTATTATACATCAAAATTTAGGTTTTGAGGATTTCAATGGCTTTTTGAGACAAAATACAGAGACCTCTCATCAATAATAGTGGTGATTAACAAGCAAGAGTTCCTAGGCAACCCACAAGTGCTATGCTGCTACTTCTACATAATTACAACATAACCAGGTTAAGACACTACTCCTTATCACCTACGCTTTGGCATGTCCCAAGTTTTATCTTAAAATTATATATTCTCAAGAGGTGAATAATTGTGGTGAAGGGTCAATGAGTTTTTCTAATTTTTCAGATTTGTTTTTTCAAACTAATTGTTTCATTTTTTTATGGAACGAATCTTATATAAGTGTTTTAGAGCAGCAATTTGCATAGTACATAGAAGAGGAGCCACTTTTAGAACCGGTAGACAAACCTAGGACCGCATTTTTTCCTCTGGATAATTGTGAAAAAGGAATTGAGGTATGATAAGGCAGTATATTGCAAGTTAGCCTTTTATTCAGTTCTGAGGCTAGGGGATGCAATCATTTTAGAAAGAGTATCGTGTAAGTATAGAGTAAAAACGTCATCAGAGTGCTACCAATGGGTATTCTCTACACGCCTGTATCACTCCATTATAACTGAGATCAACTTTACCGACTGTATTAATATGTAAAGTTGTAATTTTCAATGAATATATTTTTAAAAAAATCTATATTTAATTTTTTTTTTTTAAATAAAAGAAACTTACAGATAATAAATCAAAGAAGAATACTACACTTTCCATGTCATTGTCATTTAAACTTTTTTCAAGCCTTGGTAAAACATGGCCAGGGAAAAACAAATTTCCTTCAATAAGTCCCAAAGCACATAATTTCTGAACCTGTTAAAACAATAAATTAATTAACAACAAACAATAAATAAAACGGTAGTCAATAAGATAATTAAATAAAATAAAACTTAATATGCCAACATTTTTGTTCTATATTTTAGCTCTTTTCAGGATAAAAGAAAAAAAAAAAAAGAGGAGACAACCATCTTCTCCTCTTCTTTTTTTAAATTTATTGTTTAATAAATTATTTTTTATATATTATTTATTTATTTGTGCACACAAATAAATAATTCGTTTATTTGTGTTTTTTCTGCTGACTGCTCCCCCCAACCCTCTTCTCCTCTTACATATCTACGGTCAACTATCTTCACATCATTAAAAAAAAAAAGAAGGATTAGAAAGTAAGAAAATTAACATATATTAAATAATTAAAATTTTTTTTTTTATTTAACTGGGTATTGGTATTAAGATAGGCTAGCTCTTGGCAATCATATCGCTGACTACTGTGATTAATTATTTAATATATAATAATACATTTTTTCATATAATAATACATATTATTTACATCTGCACCTATCAATTACAAAATTGACAATCAGCAGATTGCCTAACTGTAATATATAATAATAAAAATAATATTTTAAAGTATAATGCAGCTTAAATATATTTTAAAAAAAGTAAAATTAATTATACTAGTTAGATCTATTTAGAATAATATTTGAATAAGTCATCCTAAATGAAACTCTTTAAAGAACAAATGATGTAAACCTGCTTTTTAGCAGATCCAATTTAAGAGACTGAAATATAAAACAAAAATAGTAGATATTTATATGGAATACCTTATTAAAAATTAAGCCATTCCATAAGTTAATTTTTCATCATTACATGCTTGTGTGAATAACCAAAGTCAACAGTCTTATTACTATGACTTGTAAATCAACAATGCTTAAACATATTTTACAAATATAATTGAAAAAAATAAAATAAATATATGCTGGATTGTTAAGGTGAAATTCTTTCTATGGAGCTTTTTAATAAAAACACCCTTAGTAATTTTTATTCCTATCATCTAGTTATCTAATTCCTACAATCACACTATTTTATTATTAACATAATTAAACTTTACATTAATATATTTTTTAATGATTTAAATATTATAATAATATTCCCTTATCATAATAATATGAGCTATTTCAGAATTCAAATCTTGTCAACCTTGATAATGATTAACAATTCTTTTTTTGTTAAAACATTCATTAATGCTACATTCCATCTCTCTTTATAACATTATCTAATGTTCTAATATTGATTATTAGCACTTTGAATTTATAATGAAACATCTAATAGAATTTTAGATAGTGCTATGAATAGATAGAATATAACATTAAAGAATATAAATGTTAGTAAAAACAGAATAGTTAAGTTATATAAATGAATTATTAAAAAGGTTGACAGGATTTGAATTATACAATGGTTCAAGTTAATAATAAGGTAATATTGTTAAAACATTTTAATAGTAAATAAAAAAAAATTGACAGTATAAAGTTTAACCAGATTAATAATAAAACTGTGCAAATACAGGAACTACATAACCTATGATGGGGGTAAAGATCCAAAAACATGTTGAAAATATTAATATAGGAGTTTTTATTAAAATGCCCCATAGAAAGAATTTCACCTCAACATTCAAATATATATATTACAAAAGATTTCCAAGTAATTAATCAAGAATATATATATATATATATAAATGATTGTTTGAATTATGAAAACAGATTTTGAGATTTTAAAATGGTTTCTTTTAATCAGATACTACAAGTGAAGTTGTTCTGAACATGTGAATATAATTTATAGCAATAATAAAATATTTAGTGAACCTGTTTGAAGCCAATTAATGGGAAGGAGTCAAAAAGATCCAATGAGGTATGAACTCATTCTATATAACTAAATTATCATATAAAGATAAGATCAGAAAAATATAAAAGCATACAACCACAAGACAATGTTTTAATGGAAGGTTTGGTACAAACTCAATAGCTATCAGCTATACAAAGCTTAAAGAAAGGAACAGGACTCAAAGAAATGAAGAAAACTAGAAAATCATGCAGACTCAAAGATACACAGAAAATCTATTAGGGTAATATATTAGAAGAAATAAATATATCCTGAGATAATAATTGGAAGAAATGATAGGGTTAACATATATTAAGTATAAATCTAAAATATCAATGCTTGATATAATAACAGATATAACCAACGGGTTTGAGGAGCGACAAATTCGGATTATCGAATGGGTAAAAATATGTAATTTTGATAACAAAGAATAAATTTAAAAACATATTATAATAATAGTTAATTTAGAAATTTTTTCAAAAATTATTTTCTCAAGAAATAGTCTTAAATTTGTTTGTTCGGAAGTTGAAAGAGACCATCTTTTTCAAAGCCTCTTAACTGCATACAAATATTTTTTATCCTAACAACATAAGTTGTTTATAATACAATTATTGTAATTAAATAATTATTGTATTGAATGAATGTATAAACTTTTTAAATAAATTTAAAAAGTATAGATTTTTTTCTTATTCTGTACGGGTTGTTCAAATCATAGAATGGTCTGGATTAACTAAGTCCTGATTATCAAGAGTAGATTGTAGTGTTAATAGGAAAGAAGGGTTGATAATAAACAAACATTTCATATGTACCACAAAAATGTTTTCATAACCTCAGGAAAATAGGGGAGAGTTTAGTTCCCTTGGAAAAGTGAATCACTGCAGCCAAGACGAAATATTTCAAAAGGGCAGTTGGCTAACCAGAAGAGACTGCATCAGTCATGTAAAAATAAAAAAAGGTGACAACACCATTGGATAATCAATAACTATAAGGATAATAGGAACAAGTAAAAGAAAAGAGGGAAAAAGACAAAAAGGTTGCTCTCAGAAGACAAGGGATAACATACCCAGTTGGGAAATAAGAGGAACAAGCAGCTGACCATCATGAAGATGCTGAAAAATGATGGTTGCAGTAAATGGGTCTTGTGTTCCCCAAGGATGAGATACAAAACAGAGGATACAATTATTTTTTTAATTACCAATTGAAGAAAAGTATCTCTTTTCTTTTCTAATGATGAAGTTACAGAATCCATAAGGTGTATAGTTGCACCCAAGGTCAAATTGAGTGTTGATGCTGAACAATATACATTAGCTAAAGGTGTAATATGTGTTAACAAATCTAGAAGAAGGTCGGTCTTCAGATCACTGCTTAAACACTCTTTCAGAAGAGTCTGCATAAAGATTTCACAGTTTTCAAAACAAAATATCACAAACTCACTATACATCTAAAACAGATAAATGAAAAAATTAGAATATAATGTAATAAATTTATACAAATTTAATATGTGAAAAACAATTTACCTCATCTCTGCTTCCATTTACTGATGAGATTTTATTCAAAGCAACAATGAGGGAACTTTCAAAATGCTCCCTCTGAAGTATATTACTATTACCTTTAACTCGAAAATAGTATGATAAAAGATCTAACTGATCCGATAATGACATTTTTTTAACACAGTGAAAAAACAATTCTTTAGCAACTTCGAAGAAATCTCTAGGACACTGAGACGTTGACAAAAATTCACAAAGATTATCTAACAGCACTATTCCTATTTCAAGATCAAAAAGATGAGCATTGTCTTGAATTACTTTCATGTATTTAGAACTTTGAAAAATTCCTGGAACACACATTAAACCTTTTAACCATTTTGATTGAGTACGTTTAGGATTCAACAAGTTTAAAATAATTGTTTCAGCATCTGCTTTTCTTATTTCGTCATCTTCAGTAATTGGTTGAACGGCAATATTACTTAAGGATGAGTCTAAAACCTTTAAGTTACTAATATCATCATTCATATGTTTGATGGAATTTATTTCTTCTCTGCAAAGAAATGCTTCTTCTCTAACAGCAGTTTGAAGGGTTTTATCGACTAAATCTTTAATATCCACCTCACACCATGACATATACATATCTACACTAATACACATTACAGCTTCAGCACATTTAGAAACTAACAAACTTAGACAATGATTAGTCCAATTGATTTCTCTTTTACATTCACCCCATTTATTATAATCAAATTCTACAGAAAAATCATATATTTCTATAGGGTCCTCTGTGTTTAGTTTAATTTTCCTAATACAATGTTTTAATACTGATAACAACATTTTAATAAAATACCCTATGTAAATATGTTTCTTTTCAGTTTCCCATGGCAAATCAGCAATAAATTGTTTCACATTGTAGGATATAATATCTTGGAACAGTTTAACAAATTTCTGTACAACAATAGGCATTAAATTTGAATTTTGTAAACTTGTAATTTTGTAAAATGTACTTTCATATAATGATTCTAAAAATGTAACAGATCTATCAGGATTTAAATATTTCAAATGTTCACCCATCACTTGTAACAATTCACTACTTAAAAATTCTGGGCCTAATCTAATTACTTCCCCAACAAACAGGCCTAACTGAAGTTCTGATGATAATCTGAAATAAAGATAGCTACTAAGTTTAGGAAGGCAGCCGAGTAAGTGCCAAAAATTTGAGTCATCTTCTAGGAGAGTTATAGATGGCAAATCAGTATTAACTATAAGTAGTAAGTTAATCTTCCTAAGCTGTTCTTCTTTTAAACTTAACTCCATAATCAATAATCTAATCGATTCCACAATTTTGTGTGAAATTTTGTCATTATCTGTAAAGAAAATAATAGAGGTTAATAGTAATAAACAATAATAAAACAGCTAATTCAATAAAATATATTTCTGATACCTTTGGTTATTGTACTGAATTTTATAACTGAACCGTTTTGGTGGCTCCTCAAAATTCCTTGAACGGCTGTAAATAACTGATCGAATTCCATTTTATTTAAAAATACTAAATTTAAAGGTATTCTCTCATCAGCAATTCCACTTCTTGTTTATAACCTTTTTCGTAAGTAACTGGTTCCCCGCCAAAGAAAGAAAGAGGGAATGCTAGTTGAGTTGTTATACTCATGTAACAACTCGAGTTTAGATTGCAAATTGGCAATATTAAAGTAAAGAAATTAACATAAATAAAAATTATGAACACAAAGTATAAGGGTATATAGTAAAGAATAACTCTAATTCTATAAATATATAAAACGATCCTTGAGATTAGAGTGGTTTTGTAATCTTATCACACGTGTTATCTTTAGAAGGTTACAACGCGTGAAATAATAAAACCGGGATTAAACAATTTGTTTTTAAATTTGATATTTTAATTTGCTTTATATCCTACATTCAATTATTATTTTTATTATCTAAGATGATAGTAGCTATAAGATTAACAAATTATTTTTATTGACATAAATAAGGCAATAATTCCTTTAAAAAGCCGCTGAATAGTCTAAAGTCATTTACATTTTTGCATTAATGAATACTGTACTAATGTTAGCGTCTAAATTTAATGGTCTATTATTGTGTTTCCTTGAAATTGGTTTCATGGATCCACACTTTCATAAGTTAGACAACTGTGACTGATAAGCTTAGCTGTCACCTACTTAACATTAGAAAGTAGTGGGTTAATGTTACTGTGAAAGAAATATTGTATGTTTCATTTGTACTTACAATGATTGTAGTTACTTGTTTAGCACCAGTAAATATTGCTGTTATAAAGTACTGTGAGTTTTCCTATACTTAAGTGTTGCAGTTCACCATACCTGCCATTTAATATATCCTAATTTTCTTTTCTTTTTTATATGAATTTTATTTTGCAGGGGGGAAGCGGGATGAACAATTAATTTTACCTCTTAATGATTCTGTTAGTGTTTCATTAAGTACAGACCAGGTAAGACTTATTAAGTACCAGAATTTTTGTTTTAAAAAAAAATTAAATGTTTCATACTGTCATGAAAAAAAACAAGACTATTTTCCCAGTATGATTGTTGAATGTTTTTCCATATACTTAGTGATGTAATGATAATTTTTCATTGAGATTGATAATACATATACTGTTAGAAATTGTTTTGGTTCATATTTTTTTATTTGAAAGTGGGATACCAAACCTTTGAGATAATCTAGTCATGAGAATAATTATTTTAATTTTTTGTAATATTGTTTAAAATAATTATTCTTTAATGTAATAATAGATTTATTACAATAATTTGTAATTGTCTAAGATAATTATTTAACATAGTTATATTTTTAATTTATTTAATTATATTAATTTAATATTATAGTATTAATTTATTAATTATATTAATTTAATATTATAGTTTTAATTTTCTCAATATGATTGAATTATATCTAAAATTGTGAAATATATTTCATAATTATTTGCTAACAGATGCATGCTAAGACTACGGTCATGATAAGTCCAAATTTTGAAAAAGATCGGTTATGGTTGAACGGAAAGTAAGTTATTTCAAGAATAATTACCATTACAGCATTAACAAATAAGTTAGTCCCACATCTGATTTCATTTTATTATTTTTTAGAGAAGAATCATGCACGAGTCCTCGGGTCCAAGCTTGTTTAAAAGAAAGTTAGTACTACTTCTAATAAAAGATAATAATTTTATTGTTAAGCTGTTTTATTGAGAGTATTTTTTAATATTAAAGTAATATTTATTCTTTATTCATTGATAATGTTTTGTAGTACGAAGGAGAGCTTCACAGACTCAGAAAGGAAAAAAAAACAATCAAGGAATTGATCTTTGGAAAGTTCATATTTGTTCTGAAAATAATTTTCCTACCGCTGCTGGTTTAGCTTCATCTGCTGCAGGTTATGCTTGCTTAGGTATGAAAAAGTTTTCATAGCTGTGAAAGTGTGTATTTCAATTTTAAAAAAGGAGGATTCGTAAGTCACACTTATCTAAAGCATTGGTGATTTTTCCCTTGGGTCATTGCTTAATGATAACTTATGAATACTGTTATTGCTTGTTTTCTATTACATTTCAATAATTTTAAATTATTATCATTTCTTATATGTGGATTATCTTTGAATTCATAACTCTTGTGAGTTTCTTTATATAAAATATTCATGTGCTTCATTAGGTTTTTCTATTACAGTCACTGCTGTAGCTAAAGCTTATAAAGTGGAAGGAGACTATACAACTATTGCAAGACTCGGGTCTGGTTCAGCATGTAGGTCTGTTCTTGGAGGCTTTGTTAGATGGCATAAAGGTGATCAAGGAGATGGTTCTGACTCTTTTGCTAGCCAGATTCTCCCTGCATCACATTGGCCTACCATCAGGATTCTTATTCTTGTGGTAACTTAATCTATTAACTGTTGAATTTCTGGACATTGTTGGGGGATAATAACAATGATAATCATCTTAATACAGTGCTCTCTTAATTTTTCAACATTAATACATCTTTAATAAATGAAAAATCTTAGGTATAATTTAACAAACTTATACATTTTAAATGTTATAGATGTCTCAGATTATGGTACCATTATTTTTAAAAAACTACTATTTTAATCACCTTGAAAATCTCTAATTCATCTAGTTTTAACTCATTTAAGGAATAACAACCAATAATGCTAATTTTGTTTTATATGATGCAACCATTGTGAAAATATGATCCCTGTGCTCAAAAATAATTCATTTGACCTCAGTCATTGAGATGGTCTTTTGTTGTACCTTATCTTACATCTTTCCAGAAGAAGAATATACATTAAACATGAGGTATTCCCATCTGCATTGAGCTTTCTAATTCCTTCTTTATTGAAAAAATGAGATAAAATATAACGTGTTTCTTAATTTATCATTATCATTATAAATGATCATTATGAAGTAGTTCAGAATATGGCCTAAGTTCAAAAGTGGCAATTAGGATAGCTTTGATGAGCATGGTGGACGAGTCCTGAAGAAATTCCATACTAAACTATGAACAATAATTGTCAATTTTTCTGCTTCAAAATTTAAAAACTGATATTTCCCGATCTATTCAACTTGCTCCTCAAAATATAGGCCATGAATTTTTATCACATAGAAATAATTTATGAGCCAAAAATTTAATGCTTCTTTCAAATTTAATGAATAAGATTGTCATGGGCAAATTATCTCAAATTCAAATTTTAGAATTAGTGCTCAAAGTTTAGGACCTGAATAGTATCAGAAATCAGAATTTAAGATCCATTAATTTGATGGTTCATCAAATCAAATGTAAATACAATTTTGCTAAATATTTGTATTTCTGCCAGATTTGATTGAAATGAAAATTATTAAATCCCTTAGTTTTATCTTAATAATGAATGTATTACAATTTTATAGATTATATCGGTAGATATGCCTTTATGGCACAAAGGCACCGATTTGTTTTAATGTACAAATATTTTATAAAATAGAGCAATCAATATTGTGGCAGGCTTCTGATTATTCATTTCCAAGTATATTTAAACAACTGAAATATAGCAATGGATTTATTTTTAACTTTATATATGTTGAATAGGGTAATCTGAAAAATATTTTACTTAATTCTAGGTTAGTGATTCCAGGAAAAAAATCAGCAGTAGTTATGGAATGCAGCGCTCTGTTGAAACTAGTGAACTTCTGAAGCACCGTGCTACCCACATTGTTCCTCAAAGAACAGAACAAATTATTAAGGTATTGTTATGAATTTTAGTGTTTACATTTTTGGATTAATGTTTTTGTAACTTTCCTTTTTTATAACAAGATTATCCTTCAACTCTGGGGTGTGGAGTGCTGGTTCTAAAATTTTCCAGCATTACATCATTGGGTTGGGACCCTTTTAGCTCTTATATTGCAGAGATAGGCATTTTAACTTTTTAATTGACTTAAATAGATAAAACATTAAAATGGAATGGTTCCCATCAAGAAATATCATAAATTTATAATATTATAAGTATACAATAGAGTATATACTGTTTCTCGAATGCCCATTGGCCTTGGAAAAGCAGATAGCTTAAAATAAAGCACTTGGGTGTCTAAGATTTTTCTTATTTGATCCAAAAAAATCTCATTCAAAGTTGCATCTAATAACAACATCACTTTGAAATAATATCTTAAACTGATCGAGTTAAATTTTCTGTTGGATTAAATTTGCCAGAATTGTTTTGCATTCTTTGGCTGTCAAATAAGCTTGGAGTGTTTAGTAATGGCACAACAGTCTGGCCCACTAGAAAGTATGGGAGTTTATTTTGTAACATTATTCCGTGAATAGACACTAATAAAACTTGAAAACTTACATCTGGTTTTTACTCAATTGATTAATTAAAATAATTTAGTTCTTTAATTTGAAATATAATTTTGGTGATGGTTTCAGGCAATCAAAAATCATGATTTTGAAACATTTGCTGAGCTCACAATGAAAGATAGTAATCAACTTCATTCTGTTTGCTTGGATACATATCCTCCTGCAGTTTATATGAATGATGTTTCACACACCATTGTTGAATTTGTTCATTCATATAATAAAATTAAAGGAACTACTAAGGTAGGTTTTGTAGTTTTAACTTTATTAATCAAGTTAGCTTTATTTTTAATAATTATAAATTTTTTTCTAGTTTTTATTAATTGTTTAATAAATTTACTTTTTTTCATGGAACTTCAAAAAATTTGTCTATGAAAACGCCACAATAATGTGACTATGAATCCCATTATTTCCCATATGGCTTATTATTCAATATTTAGTATTTCTTCTTGTTATTCATTTAATTGGAAGATCGCCGATTGACTGTGTGTTATAACAAATGAAAGATAGTCTGTTAAACTATTTATATAGAGCCATATTATATTCAGGCTCAATATAAATACCTTAATCACGATTCGAGTTTTTATTTGACCGGACCCGGGCCATCTTCCATTTATTTATTTAATTATTTCTTGTTTTAATCATTGTTTTTTTTATTTGCTTTCACTTTCTTTTTAAAGTTTTTTTTGTTTTTTATTTTCTTAGCAAAATACCGACTACTAAGTCAATTATACTATTGACTACTACTGTGTCAATACTAAACTAAGATTTAGTTATAATTTATATAATACTAAGATTTAGTTAAACTTAGATTTGTCATCGAGTTATAGTAAAACTCTGGTTATCCAATGGCCTGTTTTTGGGGTACAGTTTAACTTTCAATACTGTCTGTAAAATATTAAGTGAATGAAAATTTGTATTGTTTACAATTTTTTTATTTATTTCTGTTTTAAAAATAGTTTGTTAATTTCATAGTTCTGTTAATTAAATTTTTTTACTGTGTTATTTATTTGTATTTGAGAGTAATTTGGGTTAAAATTCAACAATGTGTTTATTGGAAGAAAATCCAAAAGTTTTATTTGGTCTATTTTGTAAGCGATTTTTTATTTTTCTATAGATACCTTAGAATAAAATTAACAGCACTACTATCCACATATGTTTTAAATAACATAATTTGACAATTTTTTGTTTGTAACTACAACCTGTTGGTTGGCCTTTGTAACCAATTTTATATTGTTTAAATAAGAATATTCATGTCTAAGAGTACTTATATTTTCTGTGATTTCTCATAATTCAAATCATTACTTTTAGCTGGCTTATACATTCGATGCTGGGCCTAATGCATGCTTATTCTTGCAAGAAGAGGATGTAGCTGAAGTTGTTGCTGCTGTTAAACAAGTATTTCCGCCTACTGATGAAAATAACTATATTAGAGGAATCAATGTACCAGAAAAGACTTTAGATAAGGTGACAATTATTATTCATAATTATTTTTATCATCCCATTTTATATTTATGCAGTGAGTGGTCTCTGGAATTAAAGGTTTGATTGGCTGAATCCTCAAAGGTTTTTTGTGTTTGAATACAATTTTCCATGGACTTAATCACGAGGTATCACCTCAAAAACAAGAATTAAGTTTGTGAAAAATTACTTTTGGATGATCATTCACTCCTCATTGAACCATCTATCAAATGGAGGCCACAGATTTGGGAGGTCTTCTCCCTTGTAAGGATGTTGATTGTCGTTATTTGTTTTCTTCCTAATGCCCTCCTATTTCAGCAAAGTAGTTTAGGGAACCTGTACGACTGCAACTATCTCTTATTACCCTAGAGTAGCCACACTTTTTGGCTCTAGTTCAATACCCTCTTTTAAAGGATTCTCTTATTCATTACTCTGAAGATTATCAGGGAATGCCTGTAGTTTATTCTGTACTTTAACTTTATATGTGTTTTGGTCTTTTGATGGAAATTACAACTCCTTAGATGATTTTTATTATTTGTGTTGTCAATGAAGAATACCCCTCAGACAATTTGCTCCTCTCCTCTCCCTTCTTAAATATCTCATCTACTTAGTTTGGAGTTTACTTACTAATGAATTTCCAGATTATATTTGTGGAGAGATATGTGTATTTTTAAATAAATGAAGTATACCGAGGGACCTTTATTGTGCAATAATTTTGAGAGAGTAAATTATATCTCAATTGCTCCTTGATCAGTTTAGTAAAAGCCATGCTGAGGTACGTGTTAGTCAAGGTTAAAGAGAGACTAAAAATATTATTACCTTTTAACTATTATGAGACGATTAACCATGTATAATTGTAAACAGATTTCTAACTGTCAATAATCTCTGTACAATTAAATGGATTTAACGAAATAAATATTTTTACAAGAATATATATTGGTTTTATGTTATATAGTTGATATTTGTAGAATCTGAAATATATTTCTTGTTCAATGTTCATCATTAACTCTTAAATCATGAACATATTTAGTAAAAATTCTTCAGCATGTATCAAGTTTGAATATTCGAATTAATATAAAAATGTAATTAGAAAAAGTATTGTCTAGGTTTTAAAATATTTCTTTTACAATTTTTTTCTAGTTTTGCTTATTTTAATCTCAGAATTATTTGAAAAATTAAAATTATTAAAAAAATTAAAATTTCAATGTCAAAGTAGTTTTACGAGTAGATGATCGGGGTGCGATCAGTAAATAAATAAGAACTAATTTATTTGTGTACTTTATATTTATTTTAGCTTCTTTTTTTTACTCATCTATATAACTTTTTTTCCCATCATATCAAATATTTCATTTTTCTTTCATACATTCATTATGTTGATTTGAATTGTTTTTTATTATTTTAGACATTACTTACATATCTTATTTTGTGAAGTCCATTACTCATCATTTACATTTTCTTCCGCACCTTTCATTCATTTTGTTAAAAATTTCTGTTTTTAATTTTTCATAATTTATTTTATATAATTCTTACTTCTATAATACTATATTTCACCTTTTATCGTTATCAATCTACCTAAGTCATTGCTACGTATTTCCAAATTTGTTTGTTTATTATTTTCCCTCATTTATATGTTTCTCTGTGTAATGTTATCTCTTTTTTGTTTTTTTAGCCCTGATAAAGACCTGAAATTCAGGTCGAAACATCTGCCCAAATAAGTTTGCGTTTATTTGCTGACCCTCCTCTCCCCACCAGATTATCTTCTCATATTAATCTACAATCAGCTATTAACACCTTATTATAAAGTAGTTTTAGTAATAAGCATTAATTGAAGTAGTTCAGGATATGTGTATTTACTCTATTCTGTGTTTTATATGAAAAAGTAAAGGTGATAAAGGAAAATAAATTACTGTAGGAAGATAGTCTGGGTGGCAGCCAATATGGGTACAAAATAGTAAAAAGCTATTTATTGGTAACCAATATTCCGCCCCACTTTGTAGGGCAAATCCTGAAGATTTCTAAGAGGTTTCATGTTAGTGGATTGTAGTTTGTTGAAAATGTTTTTATCTATAGTTTTTTAATATGTTGTACCTTTATTGACAACATCCTACAAAAAGTAAACTGTCTGTCTTCTGAAAATAAATTAAATTTATCAGTCATTTATCTTTATATTTAAACAATTTTTATTATTAACAGGATTTGGTGCTTCCATCGGGTCCACAAGAAGCAGGTTCCCTCCGTTATATCATTCATACAAAGATTGGTGAAGGTCCTTCAGAGATTAATAACCCTGAGGGACACCTCCTTGACCAAAATGGCCTTCCGAAACCAAAAACTGGTTGGATATAAAATGATTTTAATTTTGATATACTAATTTTTAATTAAACCCTGGAGTGCAAAAGTAGTGTGGGTCAAAACTATAATTTTGAGATATTGAACACTTTAGGGGAAGTTCTCATAGTTCCTGAGGAGGAGACGAGGCTTAGGGGATTATCATTCCCTTTCCCCCTAATTATTTTAAAATCTAACAAGTGAAAATTGGGAACCTACTTCTAACTGCAAAAAACATTACTCAAAGAGGTTATTATACTGAAAATTGCTTTTAAATGCTATTTAGAGATTTCTAAATTTTAATAAATTCAGTAGTGCACCCATTAGTAGTATTAGTATTTATCCAGGGCTTTATTAACCTGAGTTTCGAGGGACCAATTTTTTTTTTTTTTTTTTTTACACTATTTTCTGCATATTTATTTTAAAATATGGATATCATTTTAGAAAAAAAAAAGTAAACACAACTAAGCCTTGAAGGAAACAGAACTTCTACTACTCTATTTTGAACAGGAGAATACCGATTATAGCACAATTATCTTGGTATGGGCAATGAGAACTAATATTAGAAAAGAAATATTTAGTAAAAATTAAACTATAATTACTTTTTTTTTTCTGAAAGCAAACTCAATACATAAATAAAAACATGCCCACATTAATTCTTATATATTATAATTTAATGTATATAAAACGTTTGTTTGTTAATAAAAGTGATTTTCTGCAGTTTTATTTTTTTAAAAATTAAACTTCTTATCATAACATTAAGTCAATAAAATGTTATAATTCTATAATCTGGGTATTTCAATGATCCATGAACCCCCATACCCATCGTTAACCCAGATAACGGACATTCTACTGTATTATAAATACAGTAGAATGTCAAAACACATTTATGAAAAGCACAAATTTCAGGGAATTCTTTCCTGACCTCCAGTTAGTTAATTGAAACGGTCAAGATTTTATATTTTGTTTCTCCAGCCCCAAATAAGTTATAGCAATTTTCCTGGAAGTACTCAGAGAAAGTAAGCTCTTACTTCTTACCAAATACTTTATAGAACTTTCCCTGAAATGATGAATATCTCAATAACTCTGGTTTTGACTTACAACACTTTTGCATTCAATAGCTCAATTGTATCCATTATTGCGACTGATAATAGAAATTTATTTAAGGGATGAAGAAGTATTATATTTGTTTATTTATTGAAACACAATTCAGGTCGGATTGTATCATATGAAATTTAAATTTTCAGGTAAGACATTAATAAAACTTTAATTGATGTGTGCCTATTCTTTCAATTAATCAAAATGGGCACTTACCTTATTTTGCTTTCTTTTAAATTTTTTCTTTATAAATGTTCCCATTTGGAACTATTAGAAATAAGTTCCAAGTAGGAATTTTATATCACATTACTAGTTCCTTGGCTTTGTAGAAAAAAATAGAACAATGTCATAAAAAGAAGCAATTAATTAATGGATTCTGAAAATTTCGAGTTAAAAGTTTTGGATGGCCAGTCTAAAAATGGATATTCTTTAATTGTGTAGGAGAATTGGCACATGCTTAACTACTAAATTAAAGTTCTGTTCAGACTTCATTGTCATGATTTTCACTCCTGTTTATTAATGCTGCCCCAAAACTGAAATTTCTCGTAATCTGAACATTTTTATTTATCTTAAGGTAAGAAAATATAGAATTTATTAGAATCTCATTTGATTTAAAAAAATTATTTTATTAAAAAATCATCGGTGGAAGAAATTTTAATAATAAAACAGTTATTAAAAGTGTTTATTATCTATTAATAAAATCATGTGTCTATCAAAAAATATGCTCAACATTTACTCACAAACACTGATAGTTTGTTTAATATATACTAGTATAAAAGAAAAATTAGATCGAATTGTTTTGGTTCCTGTTGACTGTAAAATATCAATGTATGCCTTAAGTATAGTATGAATTAAATACAAATATTTTTCTGCTGTAAAAAAAAAAAAAGTATTGTAATTTTATAAGCTGTATTACAAATATTAATATAATTAAGTCAAAAGTTCCATATTTAAAACACTCTCAGGTTATATTTGTAAGGATTGGTAAGTTATTTTAGAAAATCCAAGTAATATTTGGATTAAGGTAATGGGATATGAGAAAATAAATATTATTTTACAAATAAACTATTTATTTCCTATTGTATAATGAAACCCATTTTATTTTTCTTGATAATATTTAACAAAAATGGAAAAATCAACAACACAGTATATTTTAAAGAATGAATATCCATATTATACAGTTCTATTGATGAAGGAGTTATATGACGTTAAAGCTAGCTGGTGGATTCCTGTATCGGCTTTGCACTCTCTGAAAAATAAATAGATGATATAAGAAAATAGTATTCATCTCAGGTACAGTAATATTGTGATATTACAATATAATAAATTTAATACAACTGTTAACAAACAACATATTTATAAAGTTATAGTTGCAAACTAAAATTTTGCTCATGTGACAAGGTTAAGGTTAAAAATGTTAGATGTAGTAGTAAGATACAAAAGGAAATTTAGAATTGTCACTTGAAGCTAGTCCTTGAATAATGTGCTGAGATAGTAAACTGAAATAAACTTACGATGGTAAGTTAGGGTACATAATTGAACTCTGAAAGATAAGAGGAAACAGTTTAGCAAAACAGTGAGTGATAAAATGAATGATACTGAGTAATGTGGGGGTTTTAAGAATTATTTCACTTAGGTCTAAATGTTAAGTTACTAGACTTAAAGAATGGTTTAAAAATTAAATCACACCAGCAAGCAAATGCACAAATCATTGCTGTTAATTAAAAACAAAGACAAATTTGATTTTTTTAAGTCATAAAAGTTTTGAGTGTAAAAATCAGTTCTTCATACAAAAAAATATTTGATTAAAGAAAAATCCTAGCAACAAATCTAAATGAACTTGCTATATTCGATCAAAATATGATAAAATATCAGAAAATTATACATACACTTAACTATTAATCGAATAAAGCAAATATAGCAAATTTATGTTATTTTTACTGTTAGAAAATTCAACCTTTCTTTAAAAAAACAAAACAAAAAAGAAATCACACCATTCACTAATCACAAACTTACAAGAAACAGCCCATAAGGCATCTTAGTCTTTTTGATCTGAAATAAAAATTATAATAAATAAAAGGAAATGTAAAGATACATTACAATTACTGTTTATTTAAAAGCAATTTCCTAAGTATTAGTTCTAACTAATGCCTAAAATATAGGCAAAGAAGTCCCTGTTAACTCTAAAAGTGAATCAAATGTGAGAGAGTATAAAACATAAGTGAATTCCTATAGCTACTTCGATGTAGCTAAACAGCTTCCTTCCTTCAAACTATTGTTTAGTAAATGAATAAACAGGTTTGTCGTCACAAGCTTACTCATTATAATCATTTTATTGAAGGTATTCCGAGGTTTCAGTGACACAACAATTACACTTTGTTTTACTCATGGAACAGAAAAGTACAAATACTAAGTTCATATTTTATTTCAATTGAGTATGCATAGTTACTACAAAAATGTATTTTTTAAATTAAATTAAATTATTGCTATGATAAATATTTCAATGCTGTGTGCGACTTGCAGGTAATGCCTAAGCCAAATCCAATAAAAATTTTTTTTTATGTAAAATTCATATTTTGGTGTAATTTAGAACCAACAAAGCCAGAAACAACTAAAAGGAAACAATTATTTACTTGGAACCTTACAGGTATCAAAAATGTTACTTGTCCTACAAATAATTTTAATGAATTTATAAAGATGTTTTAATATTAATTAATGTGTTTTTTCCCCATACTATGACTTAACTAAAAGTTATATAACTTTCAGTTTTCAATTCTCTTATTTTAAATTTATTAAACAACAAGTTATAATATACCAGATATATTCTTCTTCTGGCATGACAGACCAAGGCCTCCCACGTTTCTTGACTAGGTGGTTTCCATAGGGTGGATTCGTCACTACCACGCCTATTTTTTTGAGTACCACCCATTGGCTAATAGGACTCACAAATGCCCAGGAGAGGCTGTGAGTGAGTATTGTGGAATTATATGCTTAAAAAAATCCCGGGTAGGGCCAGGCTCGAACTCACAACCTTTCAGGTTGTAGACAGGTGTGTTACCACACTGCTACCGTTGCCCCATACTAGATATATACCTCTATTAATTTATTTATAATTATATCTAATAAATATGGTTAGTAATATCTGATCAGATACCAAGATTAGTAGGAGGATAAAACTATAATTATGGTTCTATGGAGCCTCTTTACAACAATAGACTAAAACTTCAACACGCTCAACACTATGGGGTACTAACTGCTGTAAACAATATTTTAACATATTTTTAATATCCATGTAAATGATATATATTCCCCTCCCTTGGGATGTTATATTAGAAAATCTATCTCTAGGAACCAGTATTCAATATCTTAACCAGAGCAGAATGAATTATGGAGAATATTTACCAATTTCAGAAAAACACTGGTGACACTTATATTACAAATTAATACCAATATAGATTAATATGAACAATGAAAACATCATCATGCTAATGTTTAATATTAGCAATAATTCTGGAGGGTGAAATCAAATATAAAATTCATCCTAGGACAACTGACCTACTTAGATTAATAAAAATGTATTCAGTAATACTTATTTGATGACTTATAATAACAATCATAAAAGACTGATAGCATCTTTATAGTAACTTTAAAAATATACACATAAAAAACTTACTGATTGGTTTTCCATCCTTCCAAGGTGTAAATCGCACGTGTGACTCTTCTCTTTTAAGAGCTTCAGTTTTTAAATTTGATTTCAATGATTGTCGAAGAACTTTGGCAGCAATGTTTGAGTATTGAATATAGCTAAATCAAAAATTTTAAAATGAGATCAGGTACGTTAAGAGTAATAAATATGATACAGCTTAATCATTGTATATGCAGTGTCAAGTAATCTAATGCAAGTTAAAATTACTAGTGTTGTAAGTACTAATTACTTTTCAGTTTAAATTTGGGACAAATGTTAATTTTTATATCACATTGTAAAGACAAATATATTTAATGTATAAACTAGAACTAGGCTATCTAAAACTGTATACTTTCAGACCATTCGTTTAATAACAAAATATTGCTTCACTGGACTGGATCATAATACTGACCAAACACGATGTAAAAATATAATAATATATTTATAATTAAAAACTTTAATATCAATAAAAATAATTAAATAAATACTAGCTGATAAAATAGGTAAGGAATATGTCTTATCACACTAATAGTGAACCTTAAATTGATAATAAATTTAGAAGTAAAAAACGGGCTAGAGTATTTGCTTATCACTAATACAAGAAGACATTTAACAGATAAAAATAAAATCTATTTAAGCAAAAAAATACTTTTAAATAAAATAAGGATGTGAAGTAATAACTCGGTTAACCTTTCATAACCTGACGAACTAATACTAAAATAACTAAAAGGTGCATCATAAGAAAACTTTAAATGGTAAATACGGACAAGCTAATACTGAAAAAACTATGTAAGATCTTATAATTTCCGGCAATTAAGAAATTATAAGTAACTTAAACTGCAATATAAAATTAAACTTAGAATCACAATCCATATATTAGGAAAATAAATACAAGAGAAAAATCAAAAATCATTTCCAAATACGCACTTAAGACCAGCAGCTCTCCACGAAGACATTTTTCAAATAGTTCAAGCCGGAATATTCTCTATTAAACCACAGAGAAGACTTTTGAAAGACGGTCAGCTGTAAGAGAAATCGGCTGCCTGTATGATCGAACAGTACCTTCAAGTATGGATTGAAAACAAATCTATTCATTTATTTGCAACATTGTGTTCAGTTTTCATTAAGATAAATAAATTTATCAAATTAAACACTAATTAACAAATATAAATTTACCGAGCTAGATGCTTGTGGACAAGCGGTGGCACCATCTGTTGTAGGGATCGACAATCTAGTGATGATAGTGATAATGGTAGATGTATCAGCTTGAAACTGTCGTCTGCTACCGTGCTGTCTGGATTTACTAGTTAGTCGGTTGTACTATTAACTATCTGCGCAAGGCCGACGAACTTAAATGACTGATATCTATACATGGGATCTCGGCTTAAAGCGGAGATTCTATGATGACGGTCTTAGTGATAGTAATAATAATAGAAAGCTGTCGCAGACACTATGATCGGGTAAACTCACATTTGCTGTGATAATATTAGGATTTGTTTGATAGTAGTATCTATCATCATATAGTATCTATCATCATATAGTATCTATCATCATATAGTAGTATCATCTATCTGCGCATGTGCGACGAACTTATACCAGAGACATGTTACATGGAAAGTCCGCTATATCCGTTCAATAGTTCTGACATATGAGGGGGAAGAGAGAAGGAGGTTATCTGGGACAACCAACCTATTCTAACCATGGTTAACTTTACAGATCTATTTCAAGGACTTAGCATAAAAATAATAGAAAAGAGGATGACAACCTAGTAATCAATGGAGGAAAAATAATAACTATGGAAAGATTATGTAATGCAGATGTTAGTTGAGTGAAGAAGTTGAAAAAAGAAATATCCATTAATCGTGAAGCAAGAGAAAATTATTAATTTGCTTGAATTTTCTAATGTTCGAGGCTATTTAGGTCTCAAAATAAATACGAATAAATCAAAATATACTGTTAATAGCAGAAAGGGCGACCATTTCGCTGAAATAGATTTATGAGAAGATACGCTTGAATATGTAAGTATTTGGCGTTTAGGATTACTGGGAAACAACAAAATTGATGCGGAAAATAAAGGGGGAATGTTTGTTATTTTTCAGTTGCAAAATTAGTGCCCCCAGTTCAGAAAACTAATAGTTACAAAGCTATTTGTAATTACTTATTATTATTTGTAATCATTCGTCTATTGTTCTATACCGATCCGCAATGGGACCACTTACATTGAAGGAAGAACAATTCCTTAAGCTGTTTGAAAGTTTAATATTCCGCAAAATATTGGAAACGATGAAGGATGAGTTGCGGAATGAATTTGCCTTTGGAAGAGGAGGAAATTAAGCTCGAATTCTCGCTGCCAATGAGGCATCATACTCCATTGCGCTCTGCTGAAGAAATAAATTAATCCGTCACACAACAAAGCTCATATTATAAAAACATCAATAAAACTGTTTCCAACCTATGCGTAAGAGACGTGGGTGTTGAAAGGACAGTACAAGATCCGTGGAAAAAATGTTATTTTCACCCCAATTTTCGAATTCATTAATGTAAACTACATACAGTTGGGATTCAAAATTGATGAGTCTGCCAATCCAGTTCAGGGGAGTTAGCTAATTGCGGCCGTTCCAAAACGGAACAAAAACCCAAAAAATGCAGTTATTTCATACCACTTGGTTCTTGACTCATATGAAACTAAGGTTGGAACTGACAAAAAGAAACCTGTCTGCCAAGCGTGTTCTGTGCCGCGCGATGTGCAGACACGTTCCAAAATTCAACTTTGGAAATTCGAATTATTTTTGCTTCGTTATTTATATTTTATTTTTTAGTTATTAGGTTTTTAAACCATCTGAAATTTGTTGAAAAAATTCAAGTTTCATCTAATTTTGATAAATTCTATGATCGTTAGTTTTGCAATTATACATGAAAGTTACTTTAGTATCAAACATCATTATTATTAGAACAATTATAAGAATAGGAAGTAGATAGTAATTAAATTTTCTTGAACGAGTCAATAAAATAACAAAAGAACAATTTAATAATCAAAAAGTTTTTCACATATCAATATTTACTAACATAAAATTTTTACACTGTTCTTTTGTCATATAAATAAATCATGGCTAGGAATCAAATTGAAGCTAGTTTAATATACTACAAAAAATGTTCTAATTAGTTTTTCGTTAGAGTACTAGTTTTTGATGATATTATCAAGATATTAAAAAAAAACCGATTTATCGGTGTTCGGGCAAAACTTTTGGTTTGTAACAGTTATATTTCAAGAACTATTAGATGTACAGATATCTGTTAGGGATCAAATTAAAGCTTGCTAAACGTACTAAAGAGAAAGTTATTAGTTTTGCCGTAGGAGTATTGGTTTTTCATGTTTGCTAAATATATTCACAAAATGTCAATTTCTCGATTTTCTGACAAAAAGTTTTGATAAAAACAGCTATATCTCAGAAACTATAAGATGTGCAGATGTCTTTTAGGGGTCAAATTAAAGCTTGTTAAACG